>NC_045162.1:27776693-27781693 GCF_900700415.2 Clupea harengus | reverse complement strand
GTGAGCTGCAGCTGGGCCCCCGTCTCACGTTTACGGGACAGGCATGTGCTGCACCATGAGGCTGGAGCCATAAAAACACCCAAGCGCTCATTATTTCTGAAACACACAAAAGCCACAAGTCACAAGTCATTACGAGAGGCCAGCAGGTGAGCCGGAGCTTGATCCCCCACACTAGACTGGGTTATCTGCTCTCAGAGCACGCCAGTGCCACAGCAGTGTGGGTTATATCCAGAGGGGAAGGGAATCAGATCCTAACTAGGAGAGTAGCTGTTGGAAACAGTGTATGAGGTAATCCAGATCCAAATTCAAAATAGTTTTCTCAAACTATCCATTTGCTGCAGCTGCACAGTGAAACCAAGGAACCTTGAACAGAAATTCAGCTTCAGTCCAGCCAGTTTTCAAAATCAATTTCCAAATCATTTTAATTACGAGTTGACGCGGTGGGGATGAATTGATGGAGTTGCAGGCTGGGCCAGAAGAACACACATAGACACACATAGAGACACACACACACACACACACACAGCCATCCTGTGTCACTCATCTGTCAAACTTCGCCTGCGTGGCCAAGTTTTCCTCTGCTCTGCATGGGAAGAAGCAGAGCAGCAGCCGTTAATGGGGAGGTAAGTGTGTGTGTGTGTGTGCTCCAGACAGCTGTGGTCTCTGGGACGTGGATATGAGCAGAACGACTGGCACTCCGCTCTGCCAGCTCCACTGGGCCTCAGCCCCCCCAGCCCCCCCAGCCTCGACCCCTGCACAGCGTCCACGCACCCCACCCACACGCCTGTGCGTCTGGCCTCCAGGCGTCCACATACCAGCGCTCACACGGCAACACATGAAAGAAAGTCCTAAATGCCACTGCGACGGCGGCAGGTGGCCCATCCCCCTTCCCCCAAACACCTCCAACCATTTTTGCTCACTTCTGCAATAACACCTGCGAGAGAGAGAGAGAGAGAGAGAGAGAGAGAGTGTGTGCAAGAAGGAGCTACTGTTTTTAGACGAGGCCGCTGCCAACTGTACACATTCCAGTAGTAAGAAAAACAAGTCTGCTTTACATTTATGGGCCATTATCAGACTATTTCTCCTGCTGCTATTGACGCAGGATTTACTGCTGCTCTGACCAGTTCTACATCAGTGCAGTTGCCTTCAGCATGACCGTGACCAATCGTGTGAAACGCGGACCTCATCGAGCCTCACACACACAACACAATACAATACAATACAATACAAGAGAGGTTGGATCATCGGCACTGAAGCAATTAACATCATTTTAACTACAAAGAATAGGGCTCATAGCCATTTTTTGGTTTCACACACACACATTCACACTCCTCACAGGACAGAGAAGCAGAGGACTCGTTCTGAGAATTGAGCCAGAGCATTTGTCCTCTCTCACTGCACAGGGGAGAGACCAGAGGTTTGTGTGTATTTATTTTCAACATTTACATTTAGTCATTTAGCAGACGCTTTTATCCAAAGCGACTTACAAGGATGTATACACATTTTACACTGATGGCACACTGCACATCAGGAGCAATTAGGGGTTCAGTGTCTTGCTCAAGGACGCTTTCGACAGGGAATCGAACTAGCAACCTTCTGATTACTAACCGACTGCTCTTCCTCCTGTACCACTGTCGCCCCCTCAACAGAATTTAGATTTGTTCAAATTTAAATGAACTTTATATTTAGACCTTTCAGTTCGGTGATTGGAGTTTTTCATCTTCCCTCCAAGCCTGTGAAAATGCAGACAGCAGACAGTAGACAGCAGACAGTCAGGAGCTCTGCGCTGCTGCTCATCACAGCTGGAGGTTTGAAACAGAACGTCCTAGCGCTTCCCTCTCTAACTGCATCTGGTCCACAGCAGATCTAGTGAGACTCACTCATTGACAGCGGTGGCAGAGAGACACATGTTTGTACATGTTTGTTCTGTATAGGCTTCAGCTTTCAGTGGATAAAGAACGAACTGAGGCAAACACCAGACTGCCATCAACACTTAATGAACCACTGCAGAAGGGTCTGCAGACTCCAGGCAGGAACACTAATCTATATCATGATACCAATAACAAGAATAGGAACGCTAATCTATAGCATGATACTTATAACAAGAGTAGGAACATTAGCTATAGCATGATACTAATAACAAGAGTAGGAACGCTAAGCTATAGCATGATACTAATAACAAGAGTAGGAACGCTAAGCTATAGCATGATACTAATAACAACAGTAGGAACACTAAGCTATAGCATGATCCTAATAACCAGAGTAGGAACACTTGGAGAGAGCTGTGACAGTCGTACGTTATACAACCTCTGTGTCCATAACCACTGCCATTAAGGAAGTCTTAGCTGGTGCTGAATGCCAACAGAGTCTGTTAGGAAAGCCTTATTTGTCAGTTATGGCCCCCATACCTGGCACACAGTCATGGGCTGCGGCCCCAGCATGGATAGAGACGAGAGGAGTGTGAACGGATGGTTACCAAGTGTTTTAAAGCAGGACAAAGAGGAGTGTGAACGGATGGTTACCAAGTGTTTTAAAGCAGGACAAAGAGGAGTGTGAACGGATGGTTACCAAGTGTTTTAAAGCAGGACAAAGAGGAGTGTGAATGGATGGTTACGAAGGGTTTTAAAGCAGGACAAAGACTCTTCAGACAATCAAGATCACCCAGAAGAAACAATAGAGCAAAGAGCATTTGCAGTAGAAGTGAAATGAAAAAGATTTCATAAGATGCCAGAGCCATTCTCAAAGCAGGCATTCCCATGCTACAATCACATCAGAAATATCTTATATATATATTACCTCTTCTGCTATGTCAGGGGAAATGTATTCTCTCTTCAGCAAGAAAATTACATTTAGCAAAATCCCAAGATGTAGTGTTTATTATGTTTCAATATGAGTTTCTAGAGAAAAATGTATACTATTCTCAAGTTGACATGGAAGATTATTTGAGGCATATTGAGGCAATATTTATATAAGTTTTGGTAAGTTCTATATTCTTGCAGGTTCCCATGTCCTGTGCTTGACAGCTGAGCAGGTGATGGGAGTCTCTGTCTTGTGCTCTCATTCATATATTGAACAGTTTTCAAAACTGGTGTTCATTTCTCTGTCCATAAGCAGAGCAGGGGCTTGAGGTAGCAGGGATGCTGCAGTGCAGATGGGACGCATTAGAGGCGAGGCGGAGCGCGTCAGGCTGGAGGAGATAGTGCTCGCTCCGAGGGAGGGGCTCTGGGCTCTGGGCTCTGGGCTCCGGACTCTGGGCTCCGCGGGGCCTTCTGGCCTGCTTTACGGCCCAGGGGAGGAAGGAGGCTCTTCAGGTTTTACGGGCCTCCGGAGCGATACACACACTTTAATACTCCAGCATGTGTGCCGAAGCACAGCTCCACACACCCCGTCGCCCCGCAGACACACTCCAGCCCGCTCCACTCACCACTGGGCCGCCCGCCGGCTGAGTTCACTAGTGGTGGATCCTCCAGGCCCATCAGTCAGCTCCCTGTGGCTCACCGCAGAGGCCAAGCCGCCTCGGGCAGAGGAAGAGGAGGATGGAGAGCAAAGAGAGAGAAAGACAGGGAGAGAGAGCGTGACGGAGAGAGAGAGAGAGAGAGGGATGAAGGAAGTATAGGGATGATGGCAGAGTCCAGGGAGGAAGAGGAAGAGATGGCGTGAGGTAGAGAAGAGAAGAGAAGAGGAGAGGAGAGAGGGCCATGGCACAGTAGCCGTACAGCCGAGCCCAGTGCACTTTCTCTCTCTCTCTCTCTCTCTCTCTCTCTCTCTCTCTCTCTCTCTCTCTCTCTCTCTCTCAGATGGAGCCCAGTGCTCTCTCTCTCTCTCTCTCTCTCTCTCTCTCTCTCTCTCTCTCTCTCTCTCTCTCTCTTGCGCTCAGATGGAGCCCAGTGCACTCTCTCTCTCTCTCTCTCTCTCTCTCTCTCTCTCTCTCTCTCTCTCTCTCTCTCAGATGGAGCAGGGGGTTTACTGCTGGAAAAACTCCCCCTGCTGTCAATCACAGCCTTTAATAAAAACAGAGTATAGCATTGCGGTCTCGCTCGCTCGCTTCGCCTGCCCCTCGGAGAACTGGAATGCGAGGGTGTCTGTGGAACTGTGAAAATCCCGCCTTTTATTGCCCTCGGCTTCAGGCTGGAAAACTGGGATAGCGGCAAATCCCATCTGGTGGACATTAACTAACCGCCCGGAGCTTCAGCCACTCATGAAATTAAACTTTTTTGGTTTGAAAAGAAAAAATGAAAAGCCCCCACTTCCAGAAGGTGTTTAATCAGATTTCCTCTTGGGTAGGAGAGACCGGATTCAAACACTGTCACCCACACCTCACAGACAGTTTGTTCTCCCCACTAATAAAAAATGTAAACAAGAGATTGCTTACTCATCTCAGCCACCACTTTCACAGCCAGCCAATCGGACGGGCCTGGAGCAGACTGAGGAGAAGATCCCTTCCCATCATTCCTGACTTCCAGCCCAGCCGAGCGTGAGGCGAGCGTGAAGGGAACGTGAGGGAACTTGAGGGAATGTGAGGCTAACGTGAGGGGAACCAGGGCAATGCTGGCTGCTGCAAAGAAGAAAGGATATGGTGTAACTGTTGTCATGGTACTCAAATGACATGCCATGAGCGAACAGGAAATTACTCATCTTTTTTTCAATTTGAAACCACAGCTGTGTGCACCCACTTTTATTTTAGTCAATGATTCAAAATGGTCTAAAAATGAACATAATTTTAGGAGCTGTCTTTGTAAAGGCTGGATGTAGTTTGGGGTAACAAAAATGCCCTCTCAGAAATACGATTTTATTAGGGAAGACAGTTGAAATGTGAGTTTACATCTGGCCTGTTGGCAACACTACTCAGGCTGAAAAGTCAAACCCATCCACATAGAATCTGGGCCTCGTGCATTCAGAGTGTGCAAACTGCCCCAACTACCCCCTGGGACTGGTAGCTACTTTTGAGAGTGTGAGGGAGCAGAACCCAGACCAGACCCAAACCCTGGATGCACCTCCAC
>NC_045162.1:27719193-27774193 GCF_900700415.2 Clupea harengus | reverse complement strand
GCCCACAAGGGATCAACCGGAGCCAGCAAAGGGAAAAGGCTCTGGCAGTGAACTCCTGCTGGACGGACGGCCCCTCAGAAAACTACTGCAAAGCGCACTACTGATAAATATCATCCCTGGTCAACATGCAGGCAATACCGTCTCTGGCCAGCAAGACATATTCACTGTGCCTGTTGTGATTTCTAATGTAGTGTGTGTGTTCCTGAATGCTACTTCTTAAGTCTTTCACTCGTGTTGGAGAGAAAACACAGCTGTTGTCAAAAGAGGATGAGCTTTATTAGATCTTCTCACCAAAAAAACAACACACATTCTGAGATATGACCATGCTTCAGAAACATTACAAGTAAATAAGTAAATCGGAATCAGTGAAAGCTGCCCAAACCTACAACGTAATTCCAACAGTATTAGCGTAGTTCTCATGTCTCTCTGTGCTGTTGCCCCCGAGGTTCTCCACACTGTCTTGCTCAGGTTCGTTGGCAGTTGTGTCTGACACCATCATCCTGGTTGTGATTGGGCCACCCTGACTCACCCTGGTTGTGATTGGGCCACCACCCTGACTGCTCCTGGTTGTGATTGGTCCACCCGGACTCATCCTGGTTGTGATTGGTCCACCCTGACTCCTCCTGGTTGTGATTGGTCCACCACCCTGACTCTTCCTGGTTGTGATTGGTCCACCCTGACTCCTCCTGGTTGTGATTGGTCCACCCTGACTCACCCTGGTTGTGATTGGTCCACCCTGACTCCTCCTGGTTGTGATTGGTCCACCCGGACTCCTCTGCCCCTGGAGTCCCCGGGTCTCCTCTGCACTCTGAGGCTCCGCGTCCTGATTACTGACTGTGGTGTGGTCCTCACCCGCACCGTGCACCACTCTGGTCGTCACGTCTCCCATGAGTCCACCTTCACTCTCCGCCGGGCCCGGATTCTCAGTCTTGCCAGAGTTGGTGGGGGCTGGTGAGGGCTGGAAACGTCTCACTCTCTCCCAGAGTTGTGCCTCGGTGAACTCCCTGCTCCCAGCGTTTAGGTAGAGTGTGTCTGGGACCTCTCTGGTTTCAGTGCTTTCTCTGTCCAACACCATAGTCCCACTCTCAGGTAGGCTAATGTGCACCACTATCCTTCTCAGAGAGCCAGGGTGCTGCTCACTCCTAGTGGCGAGGTTCTGTCTGTGTGGAACCTCTGGAACCTCTGGAACCTCTGCCGCCCCGGGGCTGCCTGTGTCTTCTATTGCCTCCCTGTGGCTGCTGGCGTGCAGGCTGGCTCTCCCTGCCTGTCTCCGTTGAGTCCTACAGAGTTCCACACTATCCACACACAAGTCTGGGAGGACAGGAGCATTCAAAGCCTGGGCGCTGTTCATGCCTACTGGCCTTAAGGCCGGGAGTCCAGCAGGGGGCGCTGCAGCACCACTTGGGTTGGTTTTCTGAGGTCCCGGGTGGTCTGCTGGCTTCTTGTCTTTGCCCATCATCATTATCTCATGGCCCTTCTTGTCTACTGGCAAGTGCAGCTCCTCGCTGCTTACATCCTGTATGATCACCGGAGCTAAGAGCAAGAAGAGAAAATAAAATAAATGGAAGTTAAACATATAACATCTTAGGCACAAATCTTTCAAAGCTGACAACAATCAATAGTTATCTAGTCCTCGTGTTAAAATCCTCTTCAAGTCATGTTAAAAGTATTGGGGTTTTTCCCAGTGCAGTAGCTATTTATCTGCTATCAGTAGCAGACTAGCGCTTAACTTGCACTTCAGCAGTTACATTCCTGCACTTCTTTTTCCTCTTTTCTAGGTTGTTGTTTTTCTAATTCTCATGTAAAGTAGTATTTATTGTTACACCATGCTTTTTTATTGCTCTTAGCTTGACTGTTCTCTCCCTTGTACGTCGCTTTGGACAAAAGCGTCTGCTAAATGACTAAATGTAAATGTAAAAAGACTGCCACCTCTCATGAGGCAAGCACACACCTGGCCTCTCTGCAGGGCGCATGACTTCAACCACGTCCTTCTTCTCCTGCACAATCATCATCTCAGCACTGTCTTCAGCACTGTCTGCTCAAGAACACACAGAACATATGAGAATGTGTCTCAAGAACACACAGAACACATGGAACAGCAGGAGAATGTGTCTCAAGAACACAAGAAACAGCAGGAGAATGTGTCTCAAGAACACACAGAACACACAGAACAACAGGAGAATGTGTCTCAAGAACACACAGAACACATGGAACAGCAGGAGAATGTGTCTCAAGAACACACAGAACACAAGGAACAGCAGGAGAATGTGTCTCAAGAACACACAGAACACAAGGAACAGCAGGAGAATGTGTCTCAAGAACACACAGAACACATGGAACAACAGGAGAATGTGTCTCAATAACACACAGAACATATGAGAATGTGTCTCAAGAACTCACAGAACACAAGGAACAGCAGGAGAATGTGTCTCAAGAACACACAGAACATATGAGAATGTGTCTCAAGAACACACAGAACACATGGAACAGCAGGAGAATGTGTCTCAAGAACACACAGAACACATGGAACAGCAGGAGAATGTGTCTCAAGAACACACAGAACACATGGAACAGCAGGAGAATGTGTCTCAAGAACACACAGAACACATGGAACAACAGGAGAATGTGTCTCAAGAACACACAGAACACACGGAACAACAGGAGAATGTGTCTCAAGAACACACAGAGCACATGGAACAGCAGGAGAATGTGTCTCAAGAACACACAGAACACATGGAACAGCAGGAGAATGTGTCTCAAGAACACACAGAACACATGGAACAGCAGGAGAATGTGTCTCAAGAACACACAGAACACATGGAACAGCAGGAGAATGTGTCTCAAGAACACACAGAACACACGGAACAACAGGAGAATGTGTCTCAAGAACACACAGAACACATGGAACAACAGGAGAATGTGTCTCAAGAACACACAGAACACAAGGAACAACAGGAGAATGTGTCTCAAGAACACACAGAACACATGGAACAGCAGGAGAATGTGTCTCAAGAACACACAGAACACAAGGAACAGCAGGAGAATGTGTCTCAAGAACACACAGAACACACAGAACAGCAGGAGAATGTGTCTCAAGAACACACAGAGCACATGGAACAGCAGGAGAATGTGTCTCAAGAACACACAGAGCACATGGAACAGCAGGAGAATGTGTCTCAAGAACACACAGAACACATGGAACAGCAGGATAATGTGTCTCAAGAACACACAGAACACAAGGAACAGCAGGAGAATGTGTCTCAAGAACACACAGAACACATGGAACAGCAGGAGAATGTGTCTCAAGAACACACAGAACACAAGGAACAGCAGGAGAATGTGTCTCAAGAACACACAGAACACATGGAACAGCAGGAGAATGTGTCTCAAGAACACACAGAACACAAGGAACAGCAGGAGAATGTGTCTCAAGAACACACAGAACACACGGAACAGCAGGATAATGTGTCTCAAGAACACACAGAACACAAGGAACAGCAGGAGAATGTGTCTCAAGAACACACAGAACACATGGAACAGCAGGAGAATGTGTCTCAAGAACACACAGAACACAAGGAACAGCAGGAGAATTTGTCTCAAGAACACACAGAACACATGGAACAGCAGGAGAATGTGTCTCAAGAACACACAGAGCACATGGAACAGCAGGAGAATGTGTCTCAATAACACACAGAGCACATGGAACAGCAGGAGAATGTGTCTCAATAACACACAGAGCACATGGAACAGCAGGAGAATGTGTCTCAAGAACACAAGAAACAGCAGGAGAATGTGTCTCAATAACACACAGAGCACATGGAACAGCAGGAGAATGTGTCTCAAGAACACAAGAAACAGCAGGAGAATGTGTCTCAATAACACACAGAACACATGAGAATGTGTCTCAAGAACACACAGAACACATGGAACAGCAGGAGAATGTGTCTTTAGGAACACACAGAACACATGGAACAGCAGGAGAATGTGTCTCAAGAACACACAGAACACATGGAACAGCAGGAGAATGTGTCTCAAGAACACACAGAACACATGGAACAGCAGGAGAATGTGTCTCAAGAACACACAGAACACACAGAACAGCAGGAGAATGTGTCTCAAGAACACACAGAACACATGGAACAGCAGGAGAATGTGTCTCAATAACACACAGAACACACGGAACAGCAGGAGAATGTGTCTCAAGAACACACAGAACACACGGAACAACAGGAGAATGTGTCTCAATAACACACAGAACACATGGAACAGCAGGAGAATGTGTCTGATATTCAAATACACCAGTTCCATAGTCATCCTTTTCTAAAGATGTAAGGTGGGTCTTTTACCAGAATAGTTGAATTCCTGGCGTGCAGGAATGGCTGTAAAGAAATGAATGGAAATGTAGTGTTAGTCATTTTGCCCTAATTATTCATTTTACAACACTAGTTTAGTGTTAAAGATGCCATATACCAGTGCTTTCCCTTCATTTGATACAACCCTAGTGTCTTCTAAGACTATGAATACAGGCTTGAAGACTCAAGATTATTATTTTGAATTCAGATCATAAAGTTCATCTACCTTTCTGTCTGCTCCGTGTCCTTGATCTCCTAAAGCTACCGTCCTCTAGTAGAGAGACACAGAGACAGGAACAACAGAGAGTCCACAGGTTCATTCAATTAGAGACAGAGCAGGGATTTCCACTAAAAATAGCTGTTAACACACCATTCACTCTAGTATATACCACATGAGATTAGCAGTGAACACTGTATTCTATACACCACATGAGATTAGCAGTGAACACCGTAGCCTATCTATATACCACATGAGATTAGCAGTGAACACTGTAGCCTATCTATACAGCACATGAGATTAGCAGTGAACACTGTATTCTATACACCACATGAGATTAGCAGTGAACACCGTAGCCTATCTATATACCACATGAGATTAGCAGTGAACACTGTAGCCTAACCACTGAAATGAAGGTGGATATAAACCTCTGCTTTCTGCTGATATGCTGAGCTCTCTGGCATCTATGGGGACAGACAGAAGCACAATAATGATGAATAACAGTAATTCATGTAACTTATGGTCACTTATATACTGTGGTCACATTTGTGTTTGTATTTGATTTAACACCTACCTATTGCCTCGACCGAGTTGCTGCTTTCTTGGGACATTGCCTCAATAATATCTGCATGATAAAGGACATATTCATTCAGTGAGTCAGTCGATCAGTCTTTTTTTATTTCTTTTTATAATGATACCCTTTTTCACACTGACCTGTCAGAACAGTTGAGGTCTTTTCTGGAGTGGTATTAGAAATCTCTGAAAATGTGGAATAGTAGGAAAAAAAATGGACACCTTCACAACACTTTCAAATGTCAATCAACAGTGATTTGGGTATTCCGGTTCTACATACCCATGGAGTCATCTACTGGACCTGGAGTTGTGCACACTGTTGAGACGATCTCTACAATAACATATACTACAGTAAGATGGGCACTGTATCTGAATGTCATACCTTCAAGTAAGGATTCTGTGTTAACATGTTAAGATAACATCATTTCCTACTGAATGCAAATATCATCACTAACTAATGCTATATACTGACCTGTAGGTGCAGCTGAGGTTCCAGGGGTGACCAATAGACCTAGAGGGTAGCAGAGGTCATCATGCATTCGGAGAACAGCAGAAGTTTATATGGATGAGGAAAGTTACTTTAGTTAACCAATAGAGAGCCGTAGAACTTCCTTCCTCTGCCCAGTACAGCCAATGGCCATGCTATTAGGAAGTCCAGTCTGAAGCCTTATGACAGGATTAATAATCCCACCAGTCTGAAGCCTTATGACAGGATTAATAATAGCACCAGTCTGAAGCCTTATGACAGAATTAATAATCCCACCAGTCTGAAGCCTTATGACAGGATTAATAATCCCACCAGTCTGAAGCTTTACGACAGGATTAATAATTCCACTTTCCAAAAATGACATGCATGCTTGTAAAGGTAGAGTAGAGATAGAAACCTTTGAATTCCTCTGGGTTGTGCTCAGAAGGTTGATTCATCTGAAAGGCATCTAATGCGAAGTAATGAGTGTTAATAGCATGGAGGACTAGAATTGACTAGATATTGAGGTTTCTTTGTACACTGCCAAAATATAAAAAAGACAAACAGACAGGCAGGCAGGCAGGCAGAAATAGAAAGACTAAAAGAAAGAAAAGGAAAAAAGAGAAAAATTTACCATTTAAAAAGTGAGGCAAGTCATCACCTCTCTCTGTAGTAGCAGGAAACGCTGTGAGTTTCAATACAAATGAGAGGCTTTTACACACATATGCATCACTTTCCATACAATATTACTAAGTCATAGGCCAGGTTTTAATATTTAAAAATATACTTCTACAAATTAAAAAACAGCAAATACTTAACGGTTAATTGTTGCAGAGGTGGCTACTGTTACAAGAAGCAGAAATGGCAGCACAAATAGTGAAATCCTAGATTGAAAAAAAAAAATGCAATTCATTTTGTGTGTTTCCATTCTTGCTTCCGTCTTTTTAGCCAAAAACTGAAGAATGGACTTGGAGAAATGTACATTCTCTTCCAAAATAGAGTGAAATATAAAACATTTTCGCCAATCATCTTGGGGATAACATAAACCAGCTGCTTACCTCTCCATGTTGGGTGCAAATAGCCAAGACATACTGCATTCAGAACTAGTCCCGAGTCCAGAGTCTCTGAAGGTTTTATACCTGGTGCCCTTCCCTCACACGGGGCTGCCTAGGACAATGGCCTCACATAGGAGCTGCTAGGGTTACGCTCAGATAATGACTACTTGTGTTTATGCAGTCATCACCAGTCCCGTGGAGAACATCAAGCCCTTTCTCAGGGTGTAGTCTGTGGTGCGATACAGCTTCGGAGTCTTTGAGAGAAGCAAAACTGGAGGTATGGATGGGATCACAGATCTTGTGTTCTGGGTTAGAGTTGAATGGCGGAGACGACTTCTCTTCAAGTCTTGCTTCTAGGATGCTTCTAATGTCACAAGGCAGTGCACTTCTGTATACTCAACTCACAACATAAAGCTCCATTCAAATACATGTCTGTTTCCACAGCATCACCACTGTGAGCCGATGCCATACCTCCCCACCATGTAAGACGAGACCCTTTATCAGTGGAAAGGAGGCAGCAGGCGGAAACAAGGGGCTCCACTCTCCATTCATCCTGAATGACAGGTGCACGGCCAACAGGCCAGGAGACGCATGCATGAGTGTCCATCATGCCTCTGGCTCTCTCTCTCTCTCTCTCTGGTCAAAGTGTGGGGGCCGCTGGGTGAAAAAGGGCCTCTGTCCCCCCCCCCCCCCCCACAGAGAACAATGGCCTGAGGAGGACATGAACAGGAGCTCCCTGGTGGCCTGCTGCTGCTGCCCAGGCACAGCTCACGACAGGCTAATCATTTTTACATTTAGTCATTTAGCAGACGCTTTTGTCCAAAGCGACGTACAAGGGAGAGAACAGTCAAGCTAAGAGCAATAAAAAAGCATGGTGTAACAATAAATACTACTTTACATGAGAATTATTATATGAGAGTTAATAATCAATAGCACATCTATATCAAAACTGGAGCAGTCTCACTCAGCCCAGACCAGAAGCATGAATGAGTCACACGGCGGCATGGGACTCTTTCATGTTGTTCAGGAGAGCCCCGTGATAGAGCCAGGGCAATGTAGGCAGTTCTGATCTATAGACAATAGGCGCTAGGGGTGCTCAAGCAAAATGGTAAAATCTGGGAGAGCTTCCTTTCTCAGTGAAGGAGTCTTTATTTTGTTATGACCTGGGGAAATGTGCCATCTCAGCAGATTTTTAACCTTTAATAAATGAAGCAATGCATGAGATAATGCAAGCTGTATCGAAAGTCCATAACAGTATTGTGTTGTTGACGGCAGGAAGCTGATGAATGCATGGGGGGCTCATGGGCCTGTTGGGTTGGTGCTGCTCTCACCTCCACCCTAACCCAACAGCAGAACACAGACTCCCCTCCACTGTGCTGCCCTCACCTCCGCCCTAAAGCCAACAGCAGAACACAGCCTCCCCTACGCCCTAAAGCCAACAGCAGAACACAGACTCACCTCCACTCTAACCCAACAGCAGAACACAGACTCACCTCCACTCTAACCCAACAGCAGAACACAGACTCACCTCCACTCTAACCCAACAGCAGAACACAGACTCACCTCCACCCTAACCCAACAGCAGAACACAGCCTCCTCTCCACTGTGCTGCTCTCCCCTCCACTCTAAAGCCAACAGCAGAACACAGCCTCCTCTCCACTGGGCATTTCCTTCATCCCTAGGTCATTCCTACTTTAGCCTAAAAAAAAAGTTATTCCATGTAAGAACAGTTCCTAACTCTTCCACCAAAACACAGGACTTCAGTTCAACTATACGTACTGTAGAGATTCTGTTGAACATTGTAGAACCAGTGGATTTGGAATCGATCTTCCTTCCTAAAGCGCAGGGAAGGGCAATAAGAGTTGAGGTCCGGTCAGAAGGACGAGCCACTGGCACTTACTGCTTGGCCTGCACAGATGTGTGCCTCTCCGAGCAGCCCGAGATGAATATGTAGAGAGACTTGTGAGAAGGCGTTTATACACCATGTATAGCTTTGGGCAATGTGAAGAGAAATGTACTTCTCTTTCGGAGGTAATGAATGACCGTTTCAGTTACTTTTGTTAACATTTAAATAAACCAAGAAAAACTTTGCAAGCATTTGTAAAGAAAAGCAGTTGAAGTGTTGTGAGCTCATAGTGCAATGAAACTCAAGCCCCTGCTACAGCACAGATCAAGTGCGCTTCATCACACCAGTCCCATGGTGAGGGGGACCTTTGACCTTTCTCGGGACTATAAAATTCCATTTTCTCATCAGATTCCGTTTCACAACAGATCCCAGATCAAGAATGTACACCCAGGACCCAAGAGAGCACACCACGTACCTCACCGTATCACATCGACCACCTACACCTTCATCTGATGTTCAAACCTACTGGAACAACTTCAAGACTCCTGGAGCCTGTTGTAATACTAATCTACAACAGCATCATGTTGAACCCGCTTTTCTTTTTCTCTTAAGAATCAAAATGTCTTGACTATTACAATCCCTGCAACCTCTAGTTTTAGTCTGACATGCTAGTGCTTGACTTTAACCACTAGATGGCAGTAGAGTAACTAGCATTGGAAGATGCTCTCAGTAAGAATGTTGGAGTACTCGAATAATCTTGCAACACTGTAATGCCAATTTCAAATCTCTACAATGTATAACTGCCGTCCTCTTCTAAGTTGGCAAATGAATGACATTTTCTTCCTGAGAACTTCGACATCAGGACTGAACCATCAGAGACACGGTTCCCAATGCCATGCTCATCAAATGAGAGATTATCCAATTTTGTCTTTTTTAAATGGTTTGATTCAGTGGAAAAATCAAGACAGTTCTTTTCTTAAAACAATATATTTTTTTCATTGAAATGATTTATAAAACAAGAAAATATTTTAACTGCAAAAGATCTATTGCAAACCTTAAATGATTTAATTTACAATACATTAAGTTATTTCATTAGCTTTTCAATTCTCACACTGATCACAGGCAGGTTGAACCTTTGTTCAGTCCATTCTAGAATACTACTCTTCCACATCAAATATTTCACAAATTACAAGACCAAAATAAGTACAATTTTAAGAACCATTTAAATGAATAATAATAACCTATAGAAAGCCTAAGCATGTAGTAGTAGCACTGGAGTTAAATACCTACAGAGTTGCTTTGTGTCGTTCGTTCAGTCGGTCATTCTGTGCAGTTTACAGTAAATACACCACATGCAAATTGTAAAAGGGTGCTTCTCCTCCTTAAGGGTTTATTTCTCACACTGAGAGAAAATGCTTAGCACTGGATCGCATCCTCTCTAGAACAAAATCTGTTACAAAAAAAAAGAAAAGAAAAAAAGAATTCATGGTAACAAATATCATCTTAAAACCTTAAAAAGAAAACACACACACACACACACACACACACACGCTCCCGTAGACATACACACCAATGGTGAAAGGAACACAAAAATTGGCATATTATTGACCCTGTGAGCCCAGCAGTGGGCAAACACGTTTTTTGACAGTAAATGGACAGCATGGCCAGGCCCCCGTCCAGGTGTGCGTGTTCCTGCTGCAGGGCCACAGGTGTGCACACACACTACTGGAGCCTGGGAGGGAGGGACACTTCCTGTTCAGTGGTATGTGCGCTTTTTTGTCCAGGTTCACAGTGTAGAAACGCCCAATAGAAACACTACAGGAGAAAGAAAGAAACAAAAACAAACAAAACAAAACAAAAAAAACGAGAGGATTCACCTAGGTGCAGACAAGAACGAACGTCTGGGACATATAAAATTAATTTTATTATCCTTCGTCAGGTCTACATTGGACTTGCGTTCCTAGAGTCGTTATTATCCTTCGTCATGTCTACATAGGACTTGAGTTCCTAGAGTCTTTATGAGAGTGAGTGCCCAGAACTCGAACCCATCCAGGAGGGTGCAGCAGCATGTTTCTTCTGAGTCCCCATCCTGGGTACTACTGAACGGAGGGGAGGGTGACGCTAAAGGAGCACTAATTCAGGGGAAATTCTCAACATAATCAAAAGAGGAGCCTGGGCCAGTCCGTGTGCCTAGGGGGGTTCAGAGGTTAAGAGAGATGAGATGGCGAGGTTGGAGGGTGGGTGTCTGTGGGCAGGGCGGGCGGGAGGGTCCCCTCAGGGCTGCGCTCCGGTGGCAGCAGGGACCTGTGTAGCGAGCGTGTTGGGGGCGGAGATCACGGGAGAGCCAGCGATGTTGGCCATGGGTTGTGTGGTGGAGGTCATGGAGGTTATGCCTGAGGGAAGACAAACGTCCAGGTTAGAACAGAGAGGCCATTACCTGATCCATACATCACACCCCCTTATAGACAGATCCATACATCACACTCCCTTATAGACAGAGGCTGATCCACACATCACACTCCCTTATAGACAGAGGCTGACCCATGCATCACATCCCCTTATAGACAGAGGCTGATCCATACATCATACTCCCACTGATATAGACAGATCCATACATCACACCCCCTTATAGACAGAGGCTGATCCATACATCATACTCCCACTGATATAGACAGATCCATACATCACACCCCCTTATAGACAGAGGCTGATCCATACATCACACCCCCTTATAGACAGAGGCTGATCTATACATCACACCCCCTTATAGACAGAGGCTGATCCATACATCACACTCCCACCTATAGACAGAGGCTGATCTATACACCACACCCCCTTATAGACAGAGGCTGATCTATACACCACACCCCCTTATAGACAGAGGCTGATCCATACATCACACTCCCACTGATATAGACAGAGGCTGATCCATACATCACACCCCCTTATAGACAGAGGCTGATCCATACATCACACTCCCACAGAGAGGGGCCATCACCTGATCTATACATCACACTCCCACCTATAGACAGAGGCTGATCCATTCATCACACTCCCACTGATATAGACAGAGGCTGATCCATACATCACACCCCCTATAGACGCAGGCTGATCCATACATCACACCCCCTTATAGACAGATCCATACATCACACTCCCTTATAGACAGAGGCTGATCCATACATCATACTCCCACCTATAGACAGATCCATACATCACACTCCCACTGATATAGACAGAGGCTGATCCATACATCACACCCCCACTGATATAGACACAGGCTGATCCATACATCACACTCCCACTGATATAGACACAGGCTGATCCATACATCACACTCCCACTGATATAGACTGAGGCTGAAGAAAACCATGGCGACTGACACATCCTTTATGATGCTCTGATGAGTCATCCCACTCACCGGCCATCATGCTAGAGGAGCTGACTGGAGTGGAGCCGGCGGCCAGGTTGGTTGTGGCAGCACCCCGCCCCTGGTCTTTCACGATGGGGTCTGCAAACAGTCAAGCACATAAACAGTGGTCAGAAACAGTCACTTCCACACCCTCGTCTCAAGTCTAAGGCTCATCCCACTGAACTACCTTGGAGTCTGCCCCTCCTTTCAATGTGAATACTACACACCAAATAAATAGCAATTTACAAACATTGTTAGTTGGCAGTTACAGACTTAATATGGGTCCGAGAAACCAGATTTTCTCTCTTTATTTCTCAGACCACTTCTTTTCATTGAAGACTTAAAAAGCACAGACACAGCTTTAATTTGGTGCTGACCTTTCAAATAACTCAAACTCCTTTAGTTCAGATATGTGAAATTCAGTCCAAATATAACCACCATACATTAAAGGAAAGACAGAGCCTCGTTTACAAAACAATCCAGATGAAAGACAACCAAAAAAAAGAGAAAAAAAGAAGCGTACAGAAGTAAGGATGATCCATAGCCTCTCGAGCCGTGAGGCGCGCCTGGTGGTCGTAGCGTAGGAGCTTGTCAAGGAAGTCGAGGGCCTCAGTGCTCACCAGATGCTGGTTCTCACTGTGCACAAAGCGCTCCCATCTCTTGCGCGAGTGCCTGCCACAAACACAACAGCAATATCAGCGCAAAGCTCAAGGGCTGCAGGTTGAACTAACAATGTCTATTCAAAATCATGGAAATGCTCTTGGAAGTCTTCAATGAGTTGAGGGAACACAACTTGAACATACTAATGTTGAGCAGAATAATTACCAGCATTTTACTCACTACAATTTTTTCGAGAATATTTCCTCCCATCAGCCTAGTGGTCTACCAGCCACTCAGATTGTTTTCTAAGCCACCATTCTGAAATCACACTTTTGTGTGGAACTAACTTCTGTGTAATGTTCGTTTTGCTTAAACAAACAAACAAAACAAATAGGCCTACACATTGTTTCCCATAAAAAGTATTTTTTAAATATTTATTCACATTTGAATTTGCTCTCCATCACACCATACACACTCCTCAAATGCACAAAAACAAAATCTCACACTTCTCAAAGCCAGTGAGTGCCTCCCTATCAGCCAATCAAAATGGTGGTCAGACGCCCAAACCTTACTCCGATTGGTCGATATGCAGGAGAAAACATAGCTAACTTTTACCTGACAGCTAATAAGTAACAACACTATTTAGGTAGGCTGCCTGACGACTGAGTTGACTTTCACAGAACGGTTCAATGGCATGAGTTATGTTTGTTAAACACCCCCTATGTTTACCCACCCCCGGGACTGCTAGGTTGGTCAAATTCACCTAGCACTTCACAAATGAACTCACATTTGGCCAGTGGCAGGCGTTAACTTCAAACCCTGTTACACAACAAGCAAACTGCCAGTACTATTAGCAACTCTTACCTGCCCAAAATGTCATTAAAGCGAGGATCTAACTCGATGTTGTATTTGTCAATGTAGTCATACAGGTCCTCAGTGCCCAGCACCTTTGCAATGCGGACCAGCTGGGAGGAAAGTGTCATGGAAAGAAAATCAGACAACAAAATCAGGCAAGTTCAATGAAGACGCGTTTAACAAACAAAAATATCAACAGCGTAGCAGATACCACGGACACCTCATACCTGATCGTAATTGTCATGTCCGTGGAAAAACGGCTCTTTGCGGAAAATCATACTGGCCAGCATACACCCTAGACTCCACATATCCAAACTGTAGTCGTACATCTAGACATGAAGAAAGGGAAAACTTCATTCATCACAAAGGCAGTTATTAACAGAGACCTCATCACAAAATGTACAGTAGAGGCCAATGGATACAAGATTTTTAAGACCGATACAAGTTTCAATTTAGGATTTAAAAATCCAAATATGACATATAGGCCTATTCGTTTTTTTAACCTAAACACATAGCAAAGAGTTTCTAAGACATTTTGCATAGTGATGAATTCTGGTCAAAGGCTCTCATTTAGTAGTTATATACATTCAGGTAGGCCTACTGTTTTTTTTTTACTTATCTAGTTTATCCCTTTCAAATGTATACAATTAGTCACCCTTTAAAAGAAGCCATCTTTACCTATGCAGTACATCAAGTAAACGCTTTGTTGTTGAAACACAGATGAAACTGTAATGAAATGAAGGGGCAGGGGGTGTTGGAATAAGCTCTCCCATTATGTAGCCTGCTTGTTTCAATATGATGACATGAGTCTACATGTATTCCTGTGGGCTAATAATTCACAATGCACCGACTGGGCCACCACTAACGGCACTGACTGGGCCACCGACTGAGCCACCCCTAAGGCCACCGGCTGGGCATGCCACAGAATTCTGTGTGTTGGTCAACAGCAGCTAAACATGGTTTGGGTGAATAGCTATGTGCTTGTGGCATGTATGCTGTGCTGATGTGTCCCACAAACTGAATACGATTACATAGAGAAGCCTTGCAACACGAACAAAGGAGGGCTTAATTAATGATGTTACCAAATTATCATTCGTCAAAGCCTACCATAGTTAAATTATTGGTCAACTACAGTAGGCCTTGACATGATGATATTCCAGTTGCAGATGGACTGCCTTTAAAAAGCAAACTGCAGCTGAGAGTAGTTAAACCTATGAAAGTAGCGAACATAAATGAAATGTGTGCGTTTTGAGAGCATGAGGCAGCTAAATTGGCCCCCAAAAACTGTTCCGAACATGCGAATATTCACCATTACGTAATTCAGGCAGAATTACACTCCCATCATTTCCTGACTACTGTTTATACATTGATTTTACTACATTTCTACAGGGAAATGCTTTTTTTTTTTTTGCCTGGTAGTTAGTTACACGCATAGTCTCACCTGGTAGTCCACAAGAAGCTCAGGACCTTTGAAGTACCTAGATGCCACCCGCACGTTGTACTCTTGGTTTGGGTGGTAGAATTCTGCCAAGCCCCAGTCAATCAGTCGAAGCTGAGGGAAACACAGACCTGCTGTTAGGCCATCATTTAAGATGGAAAGAAACAGGATTGAGGGAAGAATCAAGTGCTGGTAATCTATACATATGGCAAAATTAATACATTTACGTAATAACCTATAAAAAAAAAATATATGGAGAAAATCTCAAACCACTGTACAATAAATGTCATCCTACACACAGCATTAAAACTATCAACTAACACTGAAGCACTTTAATGATGTATGTATCAGTGTACATTCTTGTCATTTTAAACACTGTAGGTTGATGATTACCTTTCTGTGCTCATGGTCGATCATGACATTGTGTGGTTTCACATCTCTGTGCATGATCCCCATACTGTGACAGTAATCCAGGGCCTGTACATTCAGACATCACAACAATAACAACTCATTTAATATCACAACAATAACAACTCATTTAATATCACAACAAATACACCAGAAAGTTAAGGAATTCTCTCATAATCGAAAAAACTAAATTCCTGAGGAAACTAATACGGAATTGCCTCTGTCTTTTCACACAAACTCAATGCCATACTTGGTTTCTGTACAAAACTGTTCCAAGTACAAAAGACATCATACCATAGTATTTGGTAGTATAGTATAGACATACCTTTAAGATTTCATACATGTAGAAACGAATGTCGTAGTCCGATAACGTTTGATACAATTGCTGCAGGGAAAAAAAACAAAATTAATAAATCCTCAAGAATTGACTGAGGCATGGCTAACTGCATGTTCACACCAAAAGTGACCAGAGTATAAAAGCGGCCAGAAGTCGTTCATTTTCTATGTGAGCCTGCGGTGAGCAGCACCGTGATGTTGGCGGTGTGGGCATCAGAAAAAAGTTAAAGTCCAGGCAACTTTATGGCAATGAGCTGACTGTTCGGCGGCAACCAATTCGAAATGAGATGTGCCTCAGTTAAAAGAACTAAGCCTATGTGAACTTTAGTTCCCACGAAAAACATTTAGTGTCTAGTTTGACAGCTTTAATAAGTAGTGTAGTTGTTTAGGACTTCTTCCATGGGTCTGCATGTGTGATATAGAAAATCAATACAATCGAACAGGGTGTCCGGAATTGTTGTGGTTACTGCTAAATACAGGAGTTATCAATAGCTGAGAGCACAGTGTATTTAAATAACTCCTACATACACAATGTATAGTTATAAAACATACTATAAACTGGTCAAAGTGTATTGAAATTTGACTCGACATACAATGTGGGTTATTATCATGGCTGACAAGTGTTTCAAAAAGTAATCGAATTTAATCTAAATGAATCACATATAGCATTTTTAAATCTGACAGATTTGCCATCAGCATGAAGTGACTAAATATTATTTATTTAGTCACTTCATGCTGATGGCAAATCTGTCATCTGTCAAAACGTTATCGGCCTTGGCCGCGTGATGCTCACACACATTAATAGCTAAGAAAAGAGAAAAGATACTCCAATGAACTTCAGTGAATGAAGAACACATTAATAGCTAAGAAAAGATACTCCAATGAACACATTTTCTTTATTCCTGATTAACCCATCTCATATTTTGCCTAAAACTATAGAGGCAACTCATTTAAGTACAACTAAAGCGCATTTCAAATCTCGTTACCTTGCTAACTTAGGCCATTCAAAAACCGGTGCCTTGTAACTTAGCTTCGTGAAATGCAGAAGTTGAAGAACCGCTTGTTTTTACGGTTATGGTTAGAAATGTTTTACAAATGACTTTGTAGTATTTCCAGAGGTTTTTGCACAAGCATTTCTGAAGTTATGGAATTCATCTCAAACACGACGTGATGTATAGAAAGAATGTCAAGATGAGGCTACAAACCTAGCATCCAACTACCAATACAAATCAAACGTTTGATGCTAGCTCCACATTCAAAGTGTGCAGTGGGAGAAATATAAACTATTACCACAACACAGACTGGCCACTGTATTTCTAGAGGATTCAAATCCATCCAATATTGCGACCGCAGAGTAGTTTGACTGCAGTACCGAAATTGTGCTATGCACAGTGGTCACGGGGGGTCCAGAATGCCTTACTTTATTTAATGCATTTTCTAAAAATGTATTAATAAAAAATAACATGTTATTTTGACAACCCTAGTAATTCATAATTTCTATGTTTATCATTCTGTTGTTGAGCAGCTGTCATTCATGTAGTTAAATGCCTAACTGAATTCCATTTCCTAAACGTTTTTGCTAAACAGTAACACTGACATCTGTACCAGATGTAGAGGACGTAGGCACTGAACTGATGGCATGAAATGGTTTTAGAGTTTTTGGAGTGCTCAGTTGGTGCTCTGTGTTATAAGCACAGAAAACAAACTAAACAATAACTTCAAAAACTAAATTGGACCAAGCTTAAAATACCTGCATCATTACATCCTTAGTGAGCTCATTACATACAAACATTGGTCCAGTAATCATCCAGAATGCACAGGACTCTTACCTTAAAGTCTGTGTTGTTCACATGCTCAAATACCAGGGCTGGAGTTCGGGACTATAGGGTTTGGGAGGAACAAAAAAAAAATGGTTAATGAATCTTTAAAAAAAAAGAACTAAACTATATATATTGTAAATGGACATGCACAATCACAGGACTCAACACTTAAAGGTTGCTACTGAGCATTCTACACAAAGTTCTACATAAACAAGTTGATTGTACAAGGCACTATCCCAAAGTAAAGACTGAGAGAGTGATGAAAGTAAGAAAGAAAAAGCCAGACCCAGAGAATGGAGTATAAGGCAGGCTCAGAAGGCGCGAGACACAAGAGAGGACTTCTTATACATTGGTGCACAATATTTGAGGACCATTTTTGTTTAAGGCCAGATTTCTGCTAGAAGAAAGATTGTACTTCAAGAAATTTTAAGCTATCAGAGTGGAAATATAGCTGATAGTATAACTGTTGACAGAGTGACGCAGATTTACAACTCACATTTTGAAAAATCACTACAGATTAAGGAAAACATGAAACATCCAGATACCCACCACAGGATCCTTGACAATGTCTAAAAGAGTGATGATGTTGGGACCTCCTCGTAAGTTCTCAAGAATTTTTATTTCACGCTTGATTTTCTTCTTTTTTACTGGCTACAGGAGAAAATCACAAAGGTAAAAGTAGTGCTGAAACACACACACAGCACAAACACAGTAGCAATGATAAACTGGAAAACTAACTGGAAACAAACTGCATTCAGCACAGCACAGAAAATGTCTAGAGCAGAGGCCTACCTTGAGAATTTTGACTACAACCTTCTCATTGTTTGTAATGTTTATAGCCTCAAACACTTCACTGTATTTTCCACGGCCAAGCTTTCGCACCAGCTGGTAGTCATCTTGATTCCTGCGGAGCAAAAAGAAATGAGATCTCATAAAACAGCAATTTCAAGTGCTATAACATGATATCAGAGCTTAATTTAAAAAGTAGATTAATGGTGAGGTGCTGCGGCATACCCCCATTCAACCACATGGGACTCATAATCCCAGTACTCCCGGGGCCTCTGTGTGTTTACATCAGGGTACACTCGGGAGCGGCTGGGCACAGGGCCGGACATGTTCCACTCGAGATTTCACAAGCTCCTAAGAGTGAGAGAAGGCATCGTAGTTAAATACACAGTTGAACTAAATGATAACTCTGATACCCCCAGAGTGCTTACAAATCCAACACAGAACACCACTCCAAGACATTTAAATAATAAAGGGGGGGGGGGGGGGACGGGACATCATCTCGGTTTGGTCATACTATTTAAATTCAAAACACACAAAAAATGGGGAGTAATACCGCCTAATTTTACCTATACATATCATTTGATGTCCCTTTACTAGCCATGACTTTTGCAACAACACTGAAACCATTTAGGGTGAGTCAGCTTTACCTTGGCAACGTCCTCTGATCAACTGATGGCAGGTGGTACAGATGAGAGCAGGTGAGATGGCTTTATGAAGTCGCATAGGCTACTGGGATGAAAAACACAATATTAAAGTTCATTTTAAGCCCAAAGTAAAAAAAATGAATATCATACACTTGCACAGCCGTATATTTAAACCTGTTATTTATGAGCCATGTGAAGATGCACACCTGATCTTGTTTGATACAAAAGAGGACATCCAAACAGTCTAGGCACAAGGCTTAGTACTTGAAACAGTCATCACTTCTTTCACTCCTGGGTACCTGGAGCAATACAGAAACAAGTTCACACATCTCAGACTTTTAAAGAGTATACAGACCCTCCTTTTTTTAAATGCACAACACTACTCATGGCTAGTTAAGTAACTTGTCAAGCTATGCTGCCCTAGTTACCCAACTAAGTGGAAATAATACAAAACCGATGACGTGTCTGAATTTTACACCGATGTTAGTTATTCTGTGCATTTATGGTCTAACGTGTTATGCTATGGGGTACTGGCAAATGTATTTTACTGACAAAGGCAAATTAGGTTTAGTACATAGACCTGATGGAAGCCATCAAAAGGAGGTTCTGTTCTAGCCTCGAAGCCTATGCCTGAAATCATCAGGCCAAGCAGCTTCCGCTAACACTTTTCCACTCATGGAAAATTAATTAACTTGTGTTAACCTAGTACCTACAAGCATCCAAATATGCATGTTCACAGATATATTTGTATTGTTTCTCTAAAACTATACAAATAGTCCCCTTCCCAATGTTAACTCGATTCTGTGCAGTGGGCAACTCTGAAATTGTAGGTCTGAATTGTGATCTACCAGCTTACTAGAGTAAGCATAAAATCCTTTTTAAAATCCAATATACACAATATACTTATGGTCATGATTACTTAAAGCAAGCACCCATCCAGTTTCATTTGAAGAATTTGAAATCATGGTTCCCATTCTAAATACTCTGGTGTGTAAGATATTGTTCACAGTACAACAAACCAACAGCCTTATACTCTGTAAGCATGGATTCTTCACTAAATTTAAACACACCGAGTGCAGGATTAATCACATAAAATTAAATCATGTTTTGACAGAGAACTGAACAAAATTCCAATGGATAACAAACGTTAGCCGATTTGTTCGTCATTTTCGGTGTCTACTAAGTTACACATTGATTATTGATCCTGGAGACACGGGAGATGCACCCTGATAACTTTATGGCCAACATTACTTTTCATCTGTATTCAATAAGTCAACGTCAAAACCCTATAATAACAAATCTTGACGTGAGACAGGACCAGGGAAATTCTTAGTAACTTAGTTGCCCAGCTAACGTTGGATAGCTGGCTATGCTAGCTAGCTCAACACTGCGGAAAGAACTGCTGTCAAACATGTCTCTAAGTATCAGGAGAGGTGCCGGTCACTTAATAATGACATAACTAGGTCTTACCAGCATAAAGCATCGTTAGCAACCAGATCATTTCTAACTACATTCTATTTTACGTAGCGTTATTCCTTTCGACTAGCTTTTCAGTAGACATCCAGGTTGCACACACAACGTACGTCAGCCGGCTAGCTAACGTTAATATTGTGAACACAGAGGCGTTGGCCTAAAGTTAGGAATAATCCAGCAACAAAACCTTTAAACCCACATTAATAAAAAGAACGCGCAAAGTTAACCAACGCAAGATATTGTCCGTACCATTTCCTTTGATAGGACCGGCTATGTTCGCTAACCACAAACCCTCACGTTACTTTGGCAGCTAGCTATCGGTAATCCGTTTGGCTAGCCAATGTTAGCTGACAGAATAGCATAGGTTAAGCCACCACACCAAGCTACTGTAGGTAAAAACGGTCTGCCACGCCTTAACCATACCTTGGATAAACTATTTAAGCGATATTAATGATTTTGGATATTAACCGGGTCTCCGACAAAAAGCTGGAAAGCTTAAGAAATATTTGTATTTGTGTCAGTCTTTCTGAACGACTAAACTGTTTATAATGTCGTGCTGCACACTACATCAAAGCCGGTGAAAGCCTGGCACACTAGCGTTAGCGCTAGACTAGGGAGAGTTAGCCAGCAAGGTATAGCTAGCTAGCATGGTACGCTATGAAGAAACATGAATACTATTAAAATAACTACGAGTCAATCGGAAAACGCGTAAATGCCCATTCACACAATTAAAACCTCCTACTTCACAAAACGAATATTTGCGTTACATCAGAGCAGCTTTCGTATGACATCTGGCTAACTTACAATTATCCGGAATGAGACAGCTAGCGTTAGCTACCAAGCAATGGCTCCATCGTCTAGAATTTTGTTAGCTATCGCTAGCTAGCTTAGTTAGCCAGTTGTTCAAACGCACTTACGCTATATTGTTCACTTCATTCAACTACTAAATATGGATTCGGGATGTGTGTTACTATTAAAATACAACCCAGAGGGCTTTTTAAGCGCTTCACGGTTTAGGATTTTAGACCACATTACCTCTCGGCCTCTCCCGGCTGACAATATGGCGGACCCCGCAGATGTAGACGATACCACAGGCTATGGTTAGCCTGCTTGTTGTACGGGGTAGCATTTCCGGTATTTCCTTTTTGGCCTTCAAAAAAAAGTCTTGACCAGAGGGTTATGGACCTAACTTAATGATAAATCTGGCTGCAGATGAGTTGCGTGAAACAGCTATGAACTGTTCAGAGGTCAATTTGAGTACGAGATCAAGAGTTTTTTTTTTCTATATAAATACCTGTAGAAGTCGTGTTATATGCACACATAACGCTTTCAAATCAGCATAGTAAGAGTGACATTTTTCTAGCAAGTCATGTCAGTTTCAACTGCCAAAACCACACGCACACACAGAAGCGGAGTCTGTAAAGTGTTTACTGCTTGGCTGTGTACTATTAACTTAAGTTGATGAAATGTACACTAAAGTCACAACCAAAACACATAACCCTGACACATTTCAGTGGCCTCACACCAGTAGTAGAGAAATAGACTTGGCTTGAACCTGTATGTCAGCTGTGGTCATTATGATGGCAACAGCATGTTTTGTTTGACTGTAACTCAAAGCAAGAACATTAGTTAAAAAAAAATATTAAGCTTAAGATAAAATTAAGCAGCATCCTCTTCACGCTTATATTATTTACACTCATCAGCTTGAACACTTGCAACTGTGAATGCATGTGCTGACACTGCGTTTCTGTGACACGAAGAGGTTCAGGTTTCCGTGGTTATGTTTGTAGCTATACCATTCCCTTTCACCTCTGCCAATTCCAGGTGACAACATATTTTTAAATACTTTATTATGTCAACTTCATTCACTGTGAACAAACCATTGTGTGGCCTTTATTTCAGAGGTCAGACTGATATGCAGAATCCCAGAGAATGAGTTGTTGTCCCAATTCAAGCCTCACCGCATTGTGACGCTCTTCACACACACACACACACACACACACACACACAAACAAGGGGACCCCATGTGAGTACAGAGCAGCAGAACTCATATCAGTGGCTCTCAGAGACCTTTCATCCCCATCATTACAAACTCATCCCAGGTCACCCCCACATTTCTTCTAGAAGCAGCTAGTGGCGTGGCATCCCAGTTCCCAGAGTATTATATTATCACAATGTATTTATATTATCACAATGTATTTATATTATCACAATGCTTTGTTTTTAAGGACTCCCCACCCTTTAACCCCACGTGGTAATCTCCCCACATAATGGTTTCAGTGGTGTTGTAGAAAGGGGGCTATGGGTGTGACAATGTGAAACAACAAAATGACATCAAAAACATGGGAGAAACCAAGCATAATTGACAAGCACTGTGATGTGAAAATACATTGACCATATCAGAGTCGTAAATGAGCCTCGAGACAAAAATATAAATAACCATTCAGTGTCCTCTCCATTTTAACGGATTTTAAGATGGCTATTGCAGTCAGCAGTTATGACAATGGTGGCTGAAATTGGCTTTGGATTTGAGAACCACCAAACTGCTCTGATTGATCTGGAGTTTCAAGCGGACAATGAGGGTGTGTGTATCCTTAAAAAAAAAAAAGAGAGTTTATGTTGTTCAACTACATTGTGGTGGCTTGTCCGTGGCAGCCCTGAGATTGTCCCAGTGAATCAGGTATCCCACAGTAAAACCAGAGGGGATGCTCAGTCTCTTAATTCATCTCCAGAGTTAAATACACTGATCTTGTGGCCTAGCCATCTGTCTATTTCACAGTGTTGGCTGGGAGTCCTGGGTTTACATGATGGAGCATTTGTTCTTGTGGTTGTGTGGCTCTTTGAAGCGCAGTCTCTGCTTGGATCTGTGTTTCTCTAAATAAGTCAGCTGTTTGCTGTTGATGGCTCCTCGGCGCTTCCTGTTGGTACAAACAAAAAAAAACAGCACACAAATAACTGCTCTGTGATGTTCAATACATGAATTACATTTTTACCATGGATTCAGTATGTTGCATAAATAAAGAAATAAAGATAGCAGGAGAGAGAGAGAGAGAGAGAGAGAGAAAGAAAGAGAGAGAGACAGACAGACAGACAACAGACAGACACATCTCTGAAGCAATCTTAAGATTCACTCACTGTCTGATGAACTGAACGGCATCCTCATATTTCATCCCACTCTCGATCAGTGCCAGGGCAACCATTACGGGAGCTCTGCAGAGAACAGAATTAGCTGTGAGACACACAGCTGAGAAAGACCAGCCCATGTTCTCCCAGTGCAAAACATTTCCAAGAAAAGGCTTTCCAGGATAATCTGGTACTTCTGAACAAGTGTACCACCTAGTGTATGTGTGTGGGAATGGATTCAAAATGGTTCTCCCCTGCCCTTAGATGCACCCAAACACTCTCCAAGGAGTGCACTGAACCCAATATTGCTGCGACAGATGCATATAATGCCTGGACAAGGGCTTTAATCTTTTCCAGACATTCTTCATCACTAGGTCCAACTCAGGGCTACTAGTTAAGCCAAGACAGAGACTGCAGTGGTGTGCTATTAAGTGCATTAAGGCATGCACAATTCTTACAAACACCAACAACAGCAGAGCTGCCACTGATAAAAGAGCTAACTCATGTCTTTTGGCGATATACCAAGTTGGCAATGTCCTGCTGTGAAAGCTTTTTTCATTTTTTTTGACATTTTCCTGGGGTGGTTCTACCCAGACCATAGAACTGCATAGTGCATAGCCTAGGCAACTAGTCTGAATGACAGGTGTGTTTATCTGTCCTTTGCATGATTATATACCATGAAAATTCATTAGAAGAGGATACCAATACTAGTTGCCTATAAAAACCTGCTTCAAAAAGTGGCGACTCATTGCGTACTGTCTCTAAGTTTACCACCATCAACAAACACTAAAATACTTTTCTGATATAAATACATAAAATGTTTTTGCCTTGGAAACTTTCTGTTATTTACATGACATATTGAAAGGGCCTTTATACTGCATTTTATGCCAAATTTAAAAAAGGAAGTACACTAGTAACATAGGGCTCAAGCAACTCCCTCTTGAAGGATTCGTGCAAATAATTGGTTGTGTGATACAACATGAGAAATGATTGTGGATTGTTTTGTCATTGGGGTAAGCATTAAGTAATTCAATGAAGTCCCCCCCAAATGAGTCAGGAAGACACCCATCCCCATAAGAAATAAGTTTCTGAGGACACCACAGAGGACCAACAGGATCTCCATATAAATACCAAAACAAACTCTACTGACTAAAACAAACACTGGTACCTTGTCAAGCATTCCCTGGGCCAGAAGTACGTCAGAAAGTCTGGTGCTTCACCAGTCAGAGGGGGGGGGGGGGGGGTCAGGGGTCAGTTGAGGGGCCCAGGAGAGAAGGTATCCTTCAGCTTAACACCACCAATGGATAGGCTCAACCCTGATCGGATCTGAAAGCTCCCACTTACTGACCGTCTGGTCACATTTTCATGTGCAGAGGACACGGACTGCTAAGGACTGGGGGGCTTACCAGCCTTCACAAATGCTCCAGCGCCTTTCAGATGTGCCTTCCAGTAGCAAACACTGCCTTTCAGCTGAGAAGCCTTTAAACTTACTTCAAGACTACTTCACTGCACGGCAGAGTTTTGTGAAGTCTCATACACACACACAAATGTATGTTTCCATGCTAAAGTGTACAAATCATTCTCAGTGAGCGCCTCGGTCCTGCGGCTTGATGAGGTCCTACTCACCGACCCAGTCCAGCTACGCAGTGAACAGCCACACAGCAGCCAGGATCCTCACAGAACTTGTTCTTCAGCAAGGTCAGCCAGTCATCCACTATCTTAGTGGGTGGTGGAGCCCCATCATCAAAGGGCCAATCCTGCAAAGGAGACACAGAGACCGGGACAGTGAGCGGCTACTCCAGCCTGCGTCATCTCAAAAGGAGACACAGAGACCGGGACAGTGAGCGGCTACTACTCCAGCCTGCGTCATCTCAAAAAGAGAGAGACTACGAGGCTAAAACTGAAGCCTGATGAATCTGTATTTCACCAATTAACATAATATCTCATTTATCGTTATGTGCCAGATTTGAATTTGAATAATTCTGTTTGTCAAAAGAATCGCCTCCTAAAAGGAGATCTGATTTTTCATCCAAGAGTACATGGGTTTGTCTGAGCAGGGGCAAAGTGTGCGTGCACGCAAATGACTGAATATGTAGGTACATGCAGGAGCATAAGTTAATATGCAAGGGTGCAAATGAAAACCACACGAGACAGATCATATGCTTGCCAAGAACTTCAGGCCATTACCATGGCAACGCCATGGGCACTAGGAGTGCAGCAGACTTTGCTTGGACTGCATGTTAAAAGTACAGGTGCAACAGATCATCAAATCATCATCATCATCATCATCATCATCATTAAATCATTGAATCATCAAATCACATGTCCAATCAAAAACTCCACCTGGGCTACTGTGCTTTTACACACATTTGTATCTGTCTAAGGTGACAGACCTGTTGCAATAAGGTATGTAGGGGTAGCTACTATAACCCCAAAGCCTACAAATACTGTCATTTTCAATTTTTATTTTATAGAATGAAAAAATTGAAAACGGATTCAAGGGGAGATTAACCTCTGGTTTGCAGTTACAAGACTCGTAGGTCTGCCGAGTTAGTGAGCCACTTGTGTTATGATAGTCTGCATGTCCATTCTTAGTCTCATGGTTATTCTAAGAATATTCAGATGCTGCCCCAATGTCTGCCAGTTTTAGTCTGTGTTACAATGACTGACTCCTGTTCGGTTCACATTACATAGGGATGTGTCAGATCAATGAGACACAAAGCAAATGCAACATTTACCGAGTTGTTGTTTCATTGTCTCAGACAACATCTTTGATGTGCCTCTGTCTGTCACTGTCTGGGCTGAAATGTTGCCTATAATGCTATCGAATGGAGGAGTCGTTTTATTTGAAAATGTCATATTCCACGCAATTCCGTTTAACTGTCATTTCCGTTTAACTAACTCAATTCCACATTTTCCAAATAGGACCTTAATATATATACAGTCCCGCCTCAAAGTATTATATACAGTGTTATTTACTGCTGAAATGCTTAAGTGTTGTGTAATCTCTCTGTAGTGATAGAGTGATGGCCTTTTTCAGAGCAACCTTTATCCTAACCCATCATAAGCCAGAGAAAGCTAACCGTCGTACCCACTAGGTGCCACCATTGTGTTAGACTCCGGTGTGGGTTTTTAAGACAGATTGGCTCTGACAGAATGTCTGCGACAGCACAACAAAGCTGATTTTGAATGTCTTTCCATTTACCTTCTATTGTTATACAAAGAATTTCATAAACTGACCTACTTCCAACAACAAGTAGACATTCCACCACCCTCTCTCCATTGAGAAGCCATATTAGCTTAACCTCTGACTTAATTAGGGAAGGGGAACCACAAACAACCATCATAAGAACCATCCCCTCCAGCTGAGGCAGTCAAGAATCTCTTCAGGTTAAATATAACGTTTAAATCCACTAAGAGGTTAACAGGCCTTGGTCCTGTCTGGAATGTTAACCGTAAGCTATTAATTCCCAGAGGCCCCTCTAGGACATGTGGAGTCTGCACTACCGACGTGGCTGGATGATTGCACTACTGCCATGGTCTAATTGTGGCAAACGTCCACTGACTTTCTTTGAATCACATACCTGTATTTTCTTCCAGCGACCTGACACTACAGTGGTCAGAGGGAGGTTTGCAACACCTGTTTCCTGTCAACCAACACCTCACTTACAAACCTCACACCTCCATTTCTTTCCATCTCTGCAGGAGTGCAATGGATGATGTGACTGCACACATCTGAAACACTACCTCAGCACTATTCATAGGTGCCCAGCATGGCTTAGCAACCCTCCACAAATGACAGCTGCTAAACTAGAACCTTCAAGTGTGCCAGGTAAAGCCACAGGTGGCAGATTGGCAGCCAAAGTGGCAAGTTGAATAGCATTAGGGAAGCCTTTCTTGGTAGTGTTTAAGTAAGAGGTGGCTAAGGATGAAGCTGTGAAGCCAGTCATCAGCTCGGCAGAATTAGCTGAAACCATGCAGTCTTGAGAGTTGTCAGTCACCCTTTCCACAAACTGTGCAAGACAATAAGCATAAACATTACCGTGAGACCCCAACACAAACTTCTACCACAAATTCTTAACCACCAACCTCAGTTCTAATTTTATCATTACCGGTTAACCTCCGACCTCTAACCTGACCTTAACCCTAGACACTAGAAAGAGGCAGCCTGTTCATTTTCAAGTGGCAGAACTAAAGCATGGAGGGGAGTGACCAAGCCCCCTTGTCAAACACTCCAGCGCCCATGGCAACGGGGGAAATGTTGATAAGCCAAATTGAAAACACATGTGACTCTTGGACACAGAGAAGGAACATTTGACAGTAAACAGGGGGACATGGGACGGGAATGTCCAGAGTGTCTTCTCCCGCTAGCACTGCTTACTCCGGCGGCTAACTTCTGCATCGACATCAAAGGGGACAACATGACAGAGCTTCCATTGTTGCAAACAAATCCCTGGAAACCAAAAAGCAATCCCAATCCCTCACCATGGAAACTACATAATTCTGATGAAAGAGCCCATGTCACAGGGAAATGTGCCCATGTTCGTAAAGTATTCACCTCCGGGGTTCACCTCTGGACAGTATCAGGAGTGCCATTTCATATACAGTGAAAGTATTGACTTGTTTCCTAAAAATGTAAAGTCTGCCTATAAGTGCAGGTTCGAGAGACACCTGCACACACATGCACTTCCTCATAGCTGCAGGGCATCCCTCAGAGCAGAGAGGAGAAGACACAAATGTGGATATGGGATCACGGCAATGCCATTTTGGAGAAAATACCTCATCAACCTAAACATTGGTGTACAAATCTCTCCATTTTTGTGAGGTTGTGAGTTTGAGTAAAGCAGTAGAGCAGACCAGAGTGCCAAAACCTCCCGTGTTCCTATAAATTATGTGTATGAAATAACCTCCAAACCAATGCTGTGTAATGAGAGAGCATCCTGTGACGTATACAGTAGAAACTTGGGTGGGCGGGAAGTCCTTTACCATCACGGTAATCCCATCCTTCTCCAGGGGGGTTTTGTCATAGGTGACCTCACACACTCTCACAACTGTTGTTGCACCATACTTCTTCAAGTCCTGTAAAAACAGAAAAAGTAAGCAGATTTTCTCAGGTCATTGAAGCCAAACGGCATAAAGCCAGGCATCTGGAGCACCATTGGAGTGGTGTAACTGGCAAACAACAGTTCCTGAAACAGTGAATAATATATGTGCATGGTGTTTACCAATGTTAGACTTTTAAACTTTATATTCATTTATGCAACACATCTGACCTGACAGCATTGTAGGTGATCACAACAATATGGTGAACATGATGCTTTTCATGTCATGACACTATACATGAAAATGAATCAAAGCTGAAGTTCTGAGTCTACGGTTCGGACTGACATTGCTGTCTTGTTGTGCATGACCATCGTGCATGACCAATGTGCGTGTGACTCTCACCTCGATGAACGTCCCGAGGGTGGCATTGGTTGGGTTGTGTGTGATGAGGAAGCGCATCGTTTTGTAGCTGAGCTCGACGGGGGCCGGCCGGTTCATCCTGGCCACACCCTGAAGCTCACCTCCTGGAGAAATACACCCCCAGACTGGGCCAGCCTCCACAGGACCAAACAAGACACCTCTGTGCGTGTGCAAACAGCCGAGTACTCCTCCCGGCTAGCACAGCTCCGCAGTATTCTCCAGTCAGCAGCCACTCAGACCCAACCAAAAAAAAAAAACCCTCGGAGCATCAGCCCCCCCAGTAGTCTGCGGCCTAAGCAGGACCAGAGTGCGGTTGGTCTCTGTGGTACAACCGTGTGAGAAGAGCTGAGAGGAGGGGAAATGGGGAGTAGAGTGCTCGCGGTTAGGTGACACTGTCCTAGGCCCAGTCTCTCTTTAACCCATTGGTCTGCTTTGCGGTTGCCAGCCAGAAGGACAACTGTGTGGGCAGGCTGGTATTACTTTGGGCATTCAAAGGGCAGAGATAGGCATCTGCCCTGTGGCCTAAGCAATGAGATGTTGGGCGTGGCAGTAATCTCCGCTCCTTTGCAAGAACTCCATCAACAATGCTGGGATACAATACTGTAAAGAGTGAAGAGAGAATCCAGTTAGGAATGAGCATGAATACACTCCACACATTCTAATCCTAAATATACAATCTTTCGAAAATTCTATATTCTTTGTGTTCCATAACAATACCTACATACATATACAGGTCATACATAGACACCAGTCATAGTTTCCCTATAGCTAGACAAGTCGGAATTCCAATAACAGGTAACCTACAACAACTCTTTAAAAAAATATGTTACTACTGTTAGGGATCCACGTAAATAGAGATGACTGCAAATGACAAGGAGACGTCCCCCGATACACAACAACATGAAACGTTCCACAGAGGCAGCCCACACGACAATGCCGCTCACCTGCGCTAACCTCTCAGACACATGTTTTCAGGTGGAGAAAAACTACGTAACTTAAGTTATATCAACTAAATCAACTCAACCGCCACGTACTTGTAGCCTTTCCTGTAGAAGAGCCGAAGAGTTACTTGCTAGACGCTAAATGTGACAGGATTGCCCCTGGCTCCGCGTCGAAAATCCGCAGATTTATCCACGCACCAACTTGTTAATTATCTGACGGGTCTACACTGGAATATCCACTGCTCCTCCAAACACCCACTGGTCTTTCCTCGGTCCTCTTACTCCTGTGGCTCTTACCTCGGTGTTGAGCTGTGCTCCGTTCAGGATTACGAACAACTCTTCAGAAGGAATAGAGCCCTGTAAACGGACGCTATGGTTAATACTAATAACCGTCTCTGCTCTGAACCAGTTGAAGCTGCCTTGGCTTGCCATATGACACTGACAGCACTCAAATGCTAATGTCACAAACAAATGCACACTTAATGCTCTTAGGCTGCGAGTAGAGCAGCCCCTCCCTCTCTCCCGGCCTCACTATAAAAATAGCCCAGCCACTAACTAAGCCAAATAGGTAACGTTGCAAGCTACCGTGAAGATGAGCAATACTGCTAATTGTCAATGCCAAGAATATTCCCCCACATGTGGTCAGAATGTACTTAATCCATAGGTTGTTATCGGCTACTGAGACCAATGAGGTAGAAGGTAGGCCAACTTGGTAACTTAGACTTAAACGGAAAAGATCACTTCATGTGCCAAATTTCCACATAGGCTACAGGTCACTATAGCAGTCTAATAAAGAATAGACTACCACAATTCAAGGCATTTACATGCGAAACGACGCAGGTAAAAGTCAAAGAAATTATGCATTCTTTGTAAAAATGTGCTTACCGTAGTGACCAGTTAATCAATGAGTAGTCACTGCGTTTATACACTGCAGATAGCCTGCAGATACGTAGTCTTACCACTAGGAGTAGGCCTATTCCTAAATCGCACTCAAATAACTAATCATTTTCTCGTAAATCCTATTCACAAAGCTGCGGACACCAACATTTACTGAGGAAAAGCGAGAACTCCAGGGCTACAGAAAGACTCCGTTCCTATGACGTCAAGTCTCATGCACGAGTTTGCTTGCTTGCTTCATGAGTGCCACTGTGCCTGTGGGTAGGCATGTGCTGCATCGCCTACCGAAAAGAACGACAAATAAACAAACATATACATATATACATATACATACATATATATATGACATAGGATACAAATTAAATTATAATGGAATAACGTGCGTAAGTGACAGGGAATTAGATTCGTACCAATAGTCTGAGTTTTACCAGTACGGAATGTTTTTTCCCCCGTCTATATCTATTGCCATGGCCGATTTTTTCGTCGATTTATTTTTGTATGGTTTTATTCCTATTCAGTAGCATTAGGGAACACGGTGTTTGTCAGCGGAGAGGGTCAAAACAACGGCTGCCTCCCCACTGTGGTGAGTCCTAGTGCGGTGTCGAGTCAAGGTATGGCTGCACAGCGCAGGCGGCCCTCTGGGGCCCGTCTCACAGGGCCCAATGCCCCCCTGTCGGTGTACCTCCATGACGTGGCAGTCAGGGTAGGTCATATGTTAAGTCTGTAACTCTGCATAAATTGATTAAAGGTAAATGTGAAGTATTCAGCACACATTTTTCTCCCAAGCAACTTAAATGGACTGGGACTCAAACCCAGGTCAGCTGCGTTGGCAGCAATGCTGTTCACTGTACCAACTTGGACATGAATTGTAAGGGGGTGCCGACTACTGATGAACTATTGACACGGATCCGTAGCAATCGTGCCAATCTTATTGCCATAGAATTCTGTAATAATAGTCACTTTACAAAAACCCATTAATTTTCTCACAGGAATTTATTTTCTAAGTGCACCCTTAAATCTGTTTAAGGTGTAAACTAAATTACATGACTAACGAAACATCAATGCTGGTGTTAATACAGAAAAAAAAATTCACATTTAAAAAACTAAATACTATGGGTTGAAAATGGCTCAACATACTGGCCATCTACTGTTTAAAATTATCCTGAACCTTGCAAGACCGACTTGAGGCCGATGCTAACTTGAGGCCGTCATACAGTTGACCGTTTGGGACTTCTCTACATCTTGAACTGGGCAGTCCACCTCCCCTAGCCACGGCCTGTGAGTGAGTGTGAGTCTCATTGTCATTTGCTGATCGAGAATCAACATTACAGGAGTTTATATCCTCACCGGGAAGGAGGGCTTAAAGACTCTAACAGAGTGTTTCAGACAGAGGGTGAATTGAGACATACAGTATGAGAAAAATAGTGCTTTTGGATCACTGAAGCATGTAAATCTATTCTAGTAGATCCAAAAAATGTAATTATGAACATTAAAAATGAGCATAAAAGGTCCTCTTTAAAATGCTAAAAATACTAAAAACTGTGAATCACTCAAATCAAAAAATGAGGATTCCCAAAGGTAGGACTGACATGCCCATCATTTTTAGGACCGTCTCCCAAATAGTCAAGTTAGGAGCTACATTTAGCTTTTAAATTATTTGTGAATACACGCCCTGGAGATGATCTCATCAAGTTTTATAATCCTATATTGCTATACATTCATATGCCATTTACTCACAAAAACAGGGCTCCTGATGTATATCTTACAATCTGTAACAGATTGAATCAAAGTCTCCTAAACCAAAGTTAAAAGTTGCCAACAGTCTTGCTAGTTATTTACATGCTCACTAGATTATATTATATACTCAAAACTCTCTTGATTCATTATTCACCTGAAAGGATTAGATGACTACTTTTCAGTGTTCTAGTACATTCATCAATATGCTAAATCCATAAGATCTAGGTCATTCTTATAAATATATTCTAATCACGAGTGGATGACTACTAGGGAAATAATATTGCTCAAACAGGAACCAATAATGTCTGTTAATGCCTATTAATTCATGGAAATAAATGGGACATACTTATTAGCAATGGCCTGCACAAGGACATATGTTCAAGGTAAGTGTTATTTAAGGTTTATTTAAGATTTAATCCTGAGCAGTGTGTCAAGAAACCACCACATCTTCAAAGAAAAGCTTTGACCATTTGCCCTGATCACAAAGCACCCTTCAGGACTATCAAACAATGGCTCATATTCTACCAGAACTAGAGTTTCTTTGAAAACATTGTTCATCCTCGTGTTTTGTTTGTCAGCAGTACTCCAAAGACTTTCCTTTTCAAGATTTTAAAACGTTTATTTATTCTGTTTCTCAGTTTCCCCCCAACTCTACAACTGCCACCTAAATCCTCATGGACATACACCCCATCAGAAGGCCTTCCCCCCTCCGCGGCGTGAGGGAGAGCTGATCACCTCTCCGGCGTGATCCTTTTCCACAATTCTCAAGTGAAAGGAGAGGCACTCAAGTGTGGGACTAGGCCATCTCTGCTAACTTGTAAATATAGTGGCACTGCCCTCGAAATGTGATCCAACCTGTTGGCATTATGTCTCTCAGGTGTTCAGTGTGGCTTTTTGGTCTATACTACATATACAAAATGAACCCCCGTTGGTTATTCATGAAGTGTCAAAATGCGGACACTGTACTGCAGTTCTACTTTTATCAAATCAACTTCATGGATCACTGAGGAATTTGAAGACCCCCACTGATGGATGCTGCTGGTGGATGCTGCCGGGTTCATAAACAACTTCACACAATGCCCAGGCCTGCATTCCCTGAAGTCCAGCCACTGCCATCAAACAGGAGTCTTTATTGGAGGATTCCACACAGGGTGACATCACCGAGGGCCGCGCAGCATGAGAGAAGACTGGAGCATGTTTACAGGGCTCACTCGTAAACATCACGCACGGCCAGCCAAATTAAGTAACAGCATCACATGTTCAGATCAACACAGTATGACCTTGGCTGATTGACTTCATTGTATTAAAGGAAACTTAATCTCAGACAGTACTTTCTGGAAAGAGCAGTTTCTGGAAAGGGTAGTTGTTTCAGTAATGATATTTTCACCCATCAGTAGACATACAATTGAACAGATATAAATCTAATAGTTGGTTTTACCACCTTTGTATGACACTGCACTGGCAAAGCCAAGGTCATTGGTCACACACACACACAGACACACACACACACACACACACACACACACACACACTTCATTTGCACTGCTCACTGCCCATCAACACTGCTCAAAGAACCTACAAACCCCCACAAATCTAAAAGGAATAACACATTAGCAGTGTCAACCTTAATCAGTTAAGAAAAGCGGTTCCCCAACTTTGCACGACCCGGGTGGTGAGCTCTAAAGGGAAAGTGGGCAAGGAAGTGACTGGCCCAGGGCTTTAGGCACTAGAAAGAAAGAGGTCACTGGCCCAGGGCTTTAGGCACTAGAAGGCCGATAAGAAGATCAGCTTTTAGGGGAGGTCCCAGGAGCACAGGAGCCTGCTGGAATAAACAACCGAACAGTGGCATGGGGGAGGTGGCAGGTTGAGAGAGGCATGGTGGCAATGACTGCCATTTTCCTGTTTCAACAACATTCGGATTACACTGCAAATATTATAGACCAATTGCTCCCTAACAATCCCATCTGTTCCTGCTTCTTTCATTAGATATACTAGCTCTCTTAGGAAGCAACTGCAATTTCCAAACTCTCCTCAAGTCTGTGTGCGAAGGACAATTTCAATGTAAATGCAAGTTATGATTACACATTACACAAATTAGTCTGGTTGATGAGATCTGAACTTCACGATGTACATAAAACTGAAGCAACAAGGCCTCGGCTTATACCACCATTGAGAGGACTGGTCCTGAAAATGGTTAACCTAGAAGCTAGAACACTAGAAGTATTCAACACTGACTGAACACACTGGTGGGTCATGGTTTGTTTCCTCTTCCATATCAACACTACTCATGGAATACGATCGTTTTTTTGTATTCTAAAAAAAGATAAACTATGGTATATATGGTATATATGAATATCATTATTTCTCCCTTTCATCATGATGTAAAATCCAAAAATCAAGTCAAAAAGCTAAGTAGATGCTGAGCAGAATGGGTCGGTGTGTCCCTGTGCCACCAAGGTTGAACCTGAATTTGACAGGTCAGTGGAGCTCGGCTGGGCTGCATTGTTTTGGCTCGGCACTCGTGGCACTTCACTGTGCGGCGGCGGCCAGCAAGGCAGAGCTCTCAGAGACACCTGGGAGCTAAATTTATCCCCTGCAGCTGCTGTGCAGTAAATCTGGTGGGGCTGTGATGAAGAGAAGGCCACTCTGCTTCAGAGGTCTAGGGGACGTGCTGAGCCGGGGGGCAGTTGTTTTGAAACCCGAGGACCCCTCTTAAAAGTAAGTAACTCAGGATTTAATGTCTTTCTACAAACAAGGTCAAACCAATAAGCCAAGAGCATAATCAATTAATATTAATGCCCTTAAATTTGGTCAAGAGGTCCTTGAAATCAAATCAAGCTGCTACCCCAAATCCTTGGCGGTCTATATATCACTGGAACCAGTTTGAAAATGTCACCAGTAGTGAGCACTGGCAGGTCTTCTACAGACACACACACATACAGTGGCTCGAAGAGGTCAACACACTGCAACTTAAGAAAACCCCATGCAAACAGGCAAAAACACTCGCAAATTAAGAAAACATCTTCACAAATTTGACACCACATTCACGGCATTTAGAAATGCAAATTTAGACACCACATTACACAATTACAGCCAACAACATGGTAAGTGTTTCCCCCCGAGGACACTTCAGATGTTGTCCTAGTCCTAGTACATGATGGAGTCTTCTTAAAGTCCAACTAAGGAGTAGCTGAAAAGTTCACGGGTCTTGTATTACACAAACATTTGGTGTTGGGATATATTCTGCAGTGTGCAATTTGTTACATGTTACCTGACAGTATAAGGTTGCTTAGAAAATCTGTAAGCATCACTGACTTTTGATGGATTAACAGAAGCACTGATTAGATGTATAACATTTTGAAGAGAAAAAAAAAGGTTATTCAGGAGTGATTGGCTCCAAAACGATGACTGCTGAGGACAGCCACTGACTGCACTGGGTGGTGTGGTGAGCCAAAAGGTCACAGGGACAAAAACAAACATGGAAAGCTGACAGGGGACACCCAATCCAGAGGCATCTGATAACTTCAAGATGGGTTACACAACATCTCAGACGTGGATCAGAGATCTTTCAACCAGTGAAGAGGCCTTGTTCACACAGAACTACTGTTTACCTTAACTTCATTGGAAATATAGGACTAAACTAATGACTGCTCCCCTTTCCAAAGACATTCCCAATTCTAACTAACAGTCAAACAGGAGCAAAACAAGACTTTCTACATTAATTTCACTACTTAGTAGTTGACAATATAAAACATAGAAAGAAACCAGAAATGTGACAAAGGATAACCATTCTACCCAGAGGAGCACCTTACATAGAACATTCCTGGGATCTACAGTGAACCCAGCCACACATTACAGAAAAGGCAAACACAGAGAGGCCTAATGTTTACAGGTCAAACTAATATCATGGCACTTTACTGACCTCTACTGGTGGTATGCAGTCAGCTGTCCATAAAGTCAGCTGGGACAGACAGGACAGGAGAAATGGACCTTCCTCATCAGGTCATCTCTAGATAAAGGTTTTGCTTAAAATGGCCAATGTTTTTTTTGCCAGCACATCAGCCCCATTCTAGGTCTTGGTCATGATGTCTTTCAGAGGGTGGACCTCCGTCTTCAAAACCTTCTTCATTCTCTCAATTATCAAATACCTATGTGGGGGAAATGGAAAAAGGGATTTTCTCAATCTTCCTGATCATATTTTCCTGTTCATCACTTTGACCTGACATACCTAATCTGGCCAAATGGAAACATGGCTAATCTAAGCTCCACAGGAGGGATGAGCTCATCTTTTCCCCACCAAGTCACATGGCTGGATAGTTGATCCATACTCTTCACAACTCGGACAGGTTCTGAGTTAGTGTAATAAATGGGGCATGAGGCGAAATGTTCCCAACACAAACAGTTCCAATACCCTCTCACCGCACATTAAAACAGTGGCACATGTGACTTATTACAAGAGATCGAACCATGTGCATATCCAATATCCATCTTTACATCTGGCAAAGATTTAATTTTAAAATGTTGGTGAACAAAATGACCCATTTGCATATCTTGCTAGTGCACAGCTGTGTTACACATAGCCACAGCTAGTCCATAATGTGTTTGCCTGCATTAAAACAGCCTTTCTGCCGTACCTGTCAACATTACAGGGGGCTGAGTTTGGGCCCAGCCCCATGCAGACAATATGTGGATAAATTATACCTCTTTTATCTTGTTATCTGGCCATGAGATGCACATTATGACAAATGTAAATGAGGGCCAAAGGTTCAGTGTTTGTTCAGGAATCTGATTTGGAAATGTTGATACTAGAAGGGGAGGGAGGGACGGAGAGAGAGAGAGATACCTGGTCCTACTCATTCTTTAGACAGCACCAAAGGTATAAAGGAATAACTGAATGGAGCAGGAGCCATGCCAGAGACTCCAGTGAGTGAGACAGGCAGGAGCAGGAGCAGGAGCAGGAGCAGGAGCAGGAGCAGGAGCAGGAGCAGGAGCCATGCCAGAGACTTCAGAGGGCGAGACAGGCTGCTTAATTGAGCTGAACTAAGGAGAAGGCACAAGCTGGGCTGCTTATGCCTTGTAAAGCAGAACACTGAGAGGCCATGGAGCAGAAGCAGCTCCGCTTGGCTCACTCTTGGCACCAGACAGGGCCACATCTCAAAGCTCAAATATGGAAGTTTTACTGCCGTTACCACAGCACTCTCTTAACTTTCACACCATTATCAAACCCCTCATCAAAACAAACTTAATGTCGACATTTGAAGATTAAGACATACTTAAATCGCAATACAATACCATAGGGCAGTGCAAACCTATCCTTGTGCCCAGGTAACTAGCACTTGGCCTGTCTCATAAGGTGAGCATTCAGCATTAGTGTGTCAAGGTCCATCTGTTCAAGTATAAAGTAGCCTTAAGCCAAGTGCCATTCATCAAGTGTAAACCATGCTCCAGCGTAAGCTTGGCTTTCCCCGTAAATATCCCTTTGCCTACATACTTGTACATTAGGTTGTATAAAGTAGTGATGGCACTCATTTTTATTTCTTGTTTGCACATCAAGTGCAGAGCGCTGTAAATGTGGATCTTGTTTTGGGGAGTAAGTTCTCTGAGATGCTTCAGTAACACTGCACTGCATATGAGGAGTAACTCAGTAACACAGTAACACTGCACTGCATATGAGGAGGAACTCAGTAACACTGCACTGCATATGAGGAGTCACTCAGTAACACAGTAACACTGCATATGAGGAGTCACTCAGTAACACAGTAACACTGCATATGAGGAGTAACTCAGTAACACAGTAACACTGCACTGCATATGAGGAGGAACTCAGTAACACTGCACTGCATATGAGGAGTAACTCAGTAACACAGTAACACTGCATATGAGGAGTAACTCAGTAACACTGCATATGAGGAGTAACACAGTAACACTGCATATGAGGAGTAACTCAGTAACACTGCACTGCATATGAGGAGTGACTCAGTAACACTGCACTGCATATGAGGAGGAACTCAGCTGTGAAATCACTTAACAGAGACGCTTCCCAAGTCCATTAGACGGAGGCTCTTGAGATATTTCCCCTGAGCCATTTGAGAGAAGCCAGCCACATCACACAAAGACAAACACACATTCCTCCGAACGTTCTCCTGTATTGTGGTGATTGCTTTGCCAAGTTGCACGCCTGATGCCTGAACCATATTCATGGTGCATCACTTTGGACAAAAGCAAAATCAGCAAATTCAAGTTGAAGTGAGTACACACAGGCTTAAAAGCTCAGGGCAGCGGAACTCAATAAACCCCCCCCATCAGAAGGGCTTCCTTTAATTGTGCTTTGCATGCTGCAGGGTATGGGGAAGTCCCATAGTACGTCAACACTCTAGTCTTCCTCTCCTCGGAGATCTCATCACCTTTCCTCTAACCCCACTACCTTGTTTCACAAGCGCGGCCCTATATGATTTCCGCAACATAGCCGAAAAAGATTATGGGAGAAAAAAACCACTTGATAGTGTTACAACATTTCTGCCCGCATGAGTGACAGGCGCGTCAAAGATTTTGTCAGAATATAAGTTAATGAAACAACAACAACAACTCGGTGAATGTCTTGATATCAGCCTCTCACGTTCAGTGGTGTTAAGATAAATACAGTTTGCCTCATTGATGGCACATTGTGAACCAAGCAGGACATCCGGTCACTCGTAGACCGTCACAGGAAACTGAAACAGGCCTTTGGGACAGCATCTAAATATTCTTAGAATATTACAGTACAGGCCTACACGTAGAGTATCATAACACAAGTAGCTTACGGAGTCCGTAGGTCCTGTAACCGGAAAGTAGGCTAATCTCCCATTAAAAACGTTTGCATTTTTTTTTTTTTCATTCTATAGGCTAAAATTCAATTGAAAATGATAGTAAATGTCATATGAAATATATTTTTAGTCTTTTGGGTTATTATACTAGTACTGCTACACTCCCTATTCTATTACAACATATATATATCACCTAGACAGACATAGGTCAAATAACGTGTTTAAAAGCACGGTAGCTTATGTAGTAGGCTACATTTTGTTGATTGGACATATAATTTGATGATAATCAAACTGATAAAACCGAATCTAGAAAAAAAATGGAAAACACGGAATCTGGAAAACAAAATGGATTTCAAAGGTCCCTATAAAAGATCCAGGGCCCTCTCAGGCCCACAACATTCTGGAAATGATTGGGAAAACTTGCCCAAGAGCAGGATACTTAAATAGGTTCAAGTAAGTATGTTTAAGGACAGAATAGGTTGAATTCCATTTCACATCAAGGATAATGCTTTTCTAGCATTATGCACACCACTATCCCCTTGAAAACGTATAAAGAGATTTAGCACTAACTAACAGAAAGGCGGCGGGTTCACTGCTTTGATGAAACCACAGCCAGCTGGGCGTCTTTAAAAAGTGAGTGATATGAATCGCCTTGCTATGAGGCGTGTGCTAAAATAACCTTGGCTCTGATCACATGCCGTTCACAATGCACCACATCACACAGTAACCAATGACGAAAAATTCACACTAAGCCTATACTTTTAGCCACTCAAAAAATATCGAATGAAGTGCTTGATCCCTGCGTGTGTGTACATGGGAGATATGAGTGAGTTAAAGATGTGCGTGAGAGACTAAGGCTACGTTTACATGGAGCCTGGATTGCCTGAATCCGGAATTTTTTAGGGATCCGGTACCTTTTTTTAATCGCGTTCACACAGGGCCGTGTCAAGAAAAATCTGCATTCACAAGAAAATGCTGGAGTGGAGCGGAGTGGTTGAATCTGCTGTAAAGACGTCATGGAGCATGGAGTGACAGAAGACAGAAGTGGAGATCCAACTAGCAATCTTCCGATTGCTGAATGATTTCTCTACCACCTGAAATCACTAACCACAGCACTCAAACAGGACTAGTTATACTTCACCATAACCCTCGTTTGTGTTAAGTTACCGCTTTGAAACTTCCGTCTATAATAAAAATCTTTTCACGTCAGATTTGCTCATATAGGCTATTGCTGACACTTTTAAAAAACGGTTTTGAACAATGGTCTTATGCAAATAGATTAAACAGTGATAGATTAAAGTGTGGCTTGTTATATCATATCATTGTAATATCATCATATCATTGTAGTATCATCCCTTTCCTAACCAGCTTCTTAACAACATCGATTTAGTTTATGTTGTTGCTGTTATGAAGTGACGCAGCGGGGTAAATAAGGGTTCAGGCTGAGGTTGCGAGGTGGGGCGTGGGGTGTTCACGTGGGGCAATGACATCATCGGGTTAGAAAGTGTGCGGATCGGGCGTACACACGAACACGGATCCGCTGGCGGGTTCGGATCTACCCACTCTGGAGACCGGATTCAAAAGGTTGCGGATTCAGTGACCCAATCCGTTGGGTTTGTGTGAACGTGAGGCCGATCCGACAACATTTCTTTCCGGATTCAGGCAATCTAGGCTCCGTGTAAGCAGCCCCTAAAAGATGCAAGTCACTGAAGGGTGTGAGAGAGAGAGTGGAAGATGTGAGTGAAAGTGAATACCAGTCCCTTCATAGAAACCTAAAGGTGCCTTTCCACTGCAGGAATTCGCTGGACTTTCAAGTTGAACGTTAACAGGAACGGCCCGCTGCTCTGTCCTTTTTGGCTTTCTACCGCAATGCAGGAACTACCAGACCTACACCTTATCAGAGCCTTTGGTCTTCGATTACGACGTCAATTGCGAGCACTACTAAATAACCATACATTTCTCCAGCAGCAGTACCAACATTGCTGGTTTTAGAAATGGCGTCATCCTTCACTGCAAGCGCCACTACCATGGAGAAGGTACCTTTTTTTTCTCCCCCACAAACGGCTCTGAAAGAGGTTCTACAGAGGCAGTTCCCGCGGTCCGAACACAAAGCACAAAGGTGCGGGCCACCCTAAAACGATCCTCTAGTTCCTGCAGTGGAAACTGGCCTTAATGCTGTTGGTGAAAGATGTGCTGGGGTCAGTAGACCGCACTCAACTTGTGTCCTCTGTGGATCCCAATGCCCCAGTGGAGAGATGGAAGCACTGTAACTGGGTGTCATACTTTGTGTGTAAGAGGTTTAATCAGGTGAATGAAGCTACAGAAAAGCATGGTCCAACAAGAGAACCTTGGGGCACACCACACAAGATACACTTCATGAAATCAACTAAACAGAAATGGCCTGATTAGACAGCAGTGACAAACCCCGTCAGTGCCGTCTCAGGAAAAAAAATAAAAAAAACACTGCATCAGTCTATTAATTAGGTTTGTGCCCAATGGTATCAAAAGCATCCAACATCACCAGAATTAAATATTATCCTGCTTGCATCTGCAGTTATCAGGTACATCACTACAACCTTAAGACACAGTTTCTATTTTATGGAAAACACACTGAAATTCCTCAAGAATGTCCCACACAGAGCTGCTCCAGCACATTGTGACCAGCACATTCGAAACTGGAAATGGGCCAGTCATTTTTAACATGGATAGATTAAGTTAAGGTACTTTTACAAGGGGCTGCACACAAGCTGCTTCAAAGCATTTTGTGACAATCTGAAAAGTTACTATAAAGTGTCCAATCTTTTTTTTAGTTAGCTACAATCATAATGAATTTTACAATTGCCTGTTCCCTGGTTGAAAAGTGTATGGACACTTTTGTATGGTCCCTTCAGGAGACATAATGCAGATATCAGTCTAGCATTAGTGGTCACCAAATTATGCCTACACAGCCACATAGCTTCAGTCTTTACAAACAGTCTGTAGTTTCAATTTTAAATTAATAGAGTAAAAAAGTAAAATGTTATTTAAAGTAGAAACGGAACAAAAACAATGAATGCGCAGACAGCATATGGGTTCCTCAAGATGTAAAGCTTGGCACAGAGCCAGGGTGTTTAGTTTCCAATGGTTGTGTTTTTATCAAATCTCATATCTGCTGATTACAGAGTCACACCATTCATCACACCAATCATTCTACAAAGGACTAATTACTGACCTGCCCATAAAAAATGTCAAATTCAATTTCTGCTTTTATTACTCCAACTGGTTAAATGAATCACAGTTCCATAATTGCAAACCAAACCATCCAGAGCTGCCAGTTTGCAGGGCAGCACAGTCAGTAAGATTTAGTGTAATGCACACATTTGAATATATCCAAATCTCATAGTTGAATATCTTATGCTGACTTAGTGTATCTCAGCTGACATACTGAACCCCCCTCCAAACACACACACACACACACACCAACACACTATTAATGATATCGGTAATTATAAGACACCTGCCTGACCAGAGAGAGCTCTTACCTCTGGGAGCACATCAGTCCAAATGACCTAGCAATCTATTTGCACATCCAGAAAAAGTTTCCCTTTTTAAACAATGCGCTTCCTGCCGGACATATGTGTGCAAGTGAGAAAAAGAAAGGGGGGGGAAAAGAGAAAAATTTGCAAAGATGTCTGTATCAAATGACGCATTGAAGTGTATCTGCTCCCAGCCATTTCTTCGGTTTCAACACGAGACCCGATCTCTGCTGCTCCCTCCCATAAAACACCCTCAGACGAGTATCCCAGGCTCCAAGGTAATACACTTTTATAAGTGTTGGAACTAGAGTGGAATCCTTTGACAAACAATATTAGCTGGCTTATATTCAACTCTGCTAGGGTCTCGGAAACAATGCTGGTCTGGCAAGAATCACTTGCCTCACATAAATAATAAGCAACACATACACATTACTTGCTAAGGTGCCTTGAGAGGTCCAGAAGAGCTCTCCTGTCATAACTCTTTTGGAAAGCGTGTGTATTCTTATGATGAACACAACGCCTTAAGAAGTAAATTGTCATCTCTGTGGCTGTTCTATGGTCACAGAGAGACCACACTCAAATGTAGGGCAAATTATTGCCTGACATGTTTCCCAAAGAAAAGAAAACATTTCAACAGACAAACACATTGGTCCTAACCAGCTTACTGGTGACATACTTAGCTCCAGGTTGTTGACACACGCACAGGTTTTCAAGCAACCTCTCACCTTCCACTTTCTTTCATGCTTGCTGCTTTTTCCAGCTTTGTGTATTGTGGAAGCTCACAATGTGCAGCTCACTTTTTCCTCATAAAAGGGGGAGTTGCTGGACAGCAGCAGAGGAAGCCACCCTTTTGCCCCTCAGTGGCCACTTACGTCAGTTGTTTCTCTACAACAGCCTGTGCCAAGAACAACTTTTCTGACATTCCATTCTTCTCACAAGCTCCGGGAGGGGGTTGGTCGGAACAGCACGGTGTGCTCCACAGGTAGAAGGAAGCCCTTCCCTCCCCAAGCCCTTTCCTGCCCTGCTGATGAGCCCTGGGCTGGGTTCACACCTTCCTGCCTCTCAGCCGAGGGTTGGCTCTCCAGGGAGGTGTCATGAAGTGCGGGTTGAGCTCAGTCGGACATAGTGTGTCACAGTGGGACATACAGGTGATAAAAGCAGACCACAGCATAGTTGGTCGTATGCCTGCCTAAATATAGTTCCATATCATCACACCAACATTCGGGACATAGTACCCATATGTCTTGCAAACTTCCTTTGCAATAGCCCTTACCTGTGAAAGTATATGGTTCATTGCTGATTGACCATTCAAACGCAATGACATCTCCCTACCGTTGACTCATTTTTCACTTTTCAAACATGAATCCATATTCATGAACCTATATTCATTTTACTGTTTAAGTATCTTGCCTAAAACTCATCCCACACAGACCTAAGAATTCAGATTCACACTAACAGCCAGTCACGGCGATATCTTTTTGATAATGACAGCATAGTAGTCACTCGTCACGTTCTGCAGCACACACACCTCATTCTCAACATTCAGACCGCTCCTATCCCAGTGATACTGCATCACTTCGCCATAAGTTTAATTCGCCTAAATAATGACTGCAGCAAGCAAACTTTAGTTTCAGGTATAATGCTTCATAGCCATAGTGTATGATATAAGGACCTGATGCCATTGCATTTAAAGTTGTGTTCACAAGTCAGACACTAACGTGATGACTTTTAATCACATCTAACGTTATAGGCTACGTTACCCTAGATAAGTATGCAGTCGACCGTTCCCAAACGCTACCGAAACCCCAAATAGCTAACGTTAGCTGATCTTTTGGTTACTGAGTTTTCAGTTAACTTTGGTCAGCGGCTTAATCACAAGTGGCAAGTTTGACAACTTACGTGCGCTACCAAATATGAGTGTTAGTTCGCCAATTACTTGACGGCTATCGCGACTTACACTGGCTGCTGTTCGCAAAAAAAGTGTTGTATGAACTAGCCTAGCGTGACCCAACAACCACTACCAGCCCTTGAATTGAAGGCTTGCTTTTTCTACAGCAACATTATAGCCAATGTTGCAGTCATTCTAATCAATATATATAACATATAATAATCAAACATTACAGAAAATATACAATATTTTCTAATAAAATGGTTGGCCAAGTTAACTCGAAAGTGGATTATTTTTTCCTTCGTTCCAGCATGTATCTAATGAACTAAATTAAGTAGGATAGCTCAGCTATAAGCGAACTGACGTTACAAATCAAAGTTTCAGTACTGTCTGCCCGTCCCGTTGACCACCCGCATTAGAGCTAGTTGACCCTATTCATCGAAATCCTTAATAGAAGTGGCATCACCCACATTTGCAGAGTATCTTTTCCTCTGAACTGACAAGAGAATACATCTCCATCCCAAACACAAGACCTACTCCAGGTACATATAACGTTAGGTAACATTAGACGAGTCAGCTATCTAGGCCCATCATGGTAAATTATAAGTTAGCTCTGAAGAACTGAACATAACGTTAGTAAGATATAGTTAATCAGCAAGTTACTAACTTTGTAACACTGATTGTACTCAACTAGCGAATGAATTGTTTCAAAAGACAACCCGACTGCTAAACCGCATAATTTAAATATACATTATAGTGTTGGTTTAGCCTTTAAAGTGTTTATAAGCGCGAAACTCACAAATACATTTCATCACAATAGGTCCATGTGGGATATCTTCTTGGATGACATTTTCTTCTATGTCTATGGGGACGGGGTGCCACAATGCCGCCTCTAAATAAAAGGGCTTTCAAGGCGGAACTTTTACTATTTAAACATTTGGCGGGAAAGAGCTCTAATGTAAATAGCATCAATGACAATTTTACAAGGATTGATTTCCAAGTGGAGATTGTAAAGCTACATTTGATCTAGAATCAGTTGTCTAGGAAAGTGGATTCTTCCAGTGATTTTCACCTTAGTAAATGTCATCTCCATATTTAGAGGCGGAGTAAGACACACCCATTCTGCCACTAGATGGTGCTATAAACATTGCCTATTTACACTGTTGACAAAAGTGAATTAGGTCTGTCAGCAAGACTGAAATTTGGAACTTGGATTTCTATTAAGTTTCTTGCATTGGACAAGCTCTTTAGAATTTGTGTAGTCAGTAATTAATAATCATTTGAAACATGATTAAATTGATTAAAGCATTCCATTTTAAGTCTATGAACCATCCCATACCAAAGAGCGAAAAGCTACGGAGCATTTTTGTACAAATGATCAATGACGAAATGAATGCACACACGCTATTATTAACGCAAGCATCTCCCAACAACAACAACAACAAATAACAGAATATACTGAATATACTAGTCACCATTTTTATTAAAAAATATTACAGCCTTCATCTGCTGCACTAACATACCACAGGTTACAATTGTAGGAACAATTAGGGGTAGCTCTAAAGAACACTAAAGCACTAAATAACTCTATGAATGTGTATTATTAGGTTATGACAATACATAACCACAAGTAGGCTACCAGAAACACACATGACCTCAACACCTCCAGAACCCCTAAGAGAATTCAAAGTGTTTTTACATTTCACACTTTTCATTTGCAAATTCAGAGACAAAATACTGTGCCATTTCCTCATTTTGTATATATGGTTGTTTTGAAAACTTTATAAACCACCTGCTTTATTAAGTCTCCTTCTAAATAGATGTTAGCCTATATATTGAGGTGATACAGTACATATGCTAGGAACTCCAAGTGACTGGGTAAAACACTGAAATAACAGTTAACATCTGATTAGTCAAGCTAGTTCTTTACGTTCCTACTATAAATACAAATACACTTATAACAAGCAATGAACCATAACTGCTTTACCAGGGTAATTTGTCTGCACACTTCAAATAAGTGAATCAAGTTAGTATATTATTTCTGTCCCAGACCTTCAGGTCCTGAAGGTATATGTCCAGTGCCTGCCTGATGGACCAGCAGCCTAGAGTCATAGTGCCAATCAAAACAGACTTCAGCAGGCCCCCAGCAACCTCAGGGGATACGAGGGGACTGGTACTATTGAGTGCCACAAGGGCGGGCAAGCTTAAGGCCACACTCCCTAATACCCCTAACGTGTTCCCCGCAAAGAGACACACCGTGAGCGAGCAGGAGAGGGATGACAGGGCCAAGCAGCGGGACATCACAGCCAACCCATCCTGAGACAGCCAGTCAGTGAGTGTGGAGAGTAGCGCTGATCCAGTCAGAAGCACATATGCTGTAGAGTGGTCATCACTTAGCCAGAGGAAGCCAAAGGACACCGTGGCTGGGCCCAGTATCTCGGCAACCCACTGAAGGTCTTTCTGCACAGACACCAACAGTGGGCTGCAAGGAAGTGCAGACAGTCCAGACGAACAGGCCACGAGGAAAAACCCAACAGCTGGAGCTCTGTGAACCTGCAGAAATGTAATTCTGTTTTGAAATACACGATGTGGATAAATTATCTGGCGATTATATGATCAAATGTTGTAGCCTAGGCTACGATTAATCGTAGAGAATAGGCAACAGGAAAGATAAACAAGACTGGTAGACTATGTCCCAAGTAGCCTTGGCAATCATAGATGTTGATAGACCATTTACACTGAATAGATAATACACAGCAAATTGATTAAAGTGATGGCAGTTAGCTTTTAAGGAGAAAGATTGCAAACGAAATTGTTTAGTCACCTTGAAGAGTTTATGAGCGCTGAGCATGGCGACGAGACATAGAGCGATGTTCCCAACGGTTATGAAGTGGCCATTCATTATCGTCGTATAAGAATTCCTATCTAAACTACTGGCTTCCATATAGAAATTCAACAAGGCATACAACAGCTAATTGTTAAGTTATTTTCTCAAACATCTTAGCCTATGTTTACAGGCTATAGCCTATGCTGTAACTGTAAAAACACATGTATTAGCTTTTTCGGTTACTACGCATGAGTCTCGCATGCTGTTGGTCTGTGTATGTATACTTGTTAAAGACACAAACTATAATTTAGTGGCAAAATAAACATTCAAGAATCAGTCCGAGACTTATCAACCCACAGAGTGCAGGAAGAGTTCAGCACCAACTAGGACGTCGGCTACAGGAAGTATTCTGTCTTCTGGGCTGTGATTGGATAACGGTTTCCATCTGGAAATATTGGACATGTTACGCCATCTAGAGGCTATGGACAGTGCATTGCTAAAGCGCTATCCGCGAGAACTTGTATATGGAACACAGCGAGTAACATTCCTCAAGGACAAGGTCTAACACCCTAGAGGCCTTTTTGCTGACTTGTGATTTCCCTTTGTTCTTAAGGACCTGTTGTGCTTTTGTCACTAGCTCGCCCCTTCGAGCATTGCAATTATGATTCTCTCATTAAAAGGATTTCTGATTCGTGTGAAAGTAAGTGGATTGAGACCCTTTTCTTCATGCGTATTATATGAAGGTGATAGAACATTATAATTATAATAATACATATGTAAAATGTTGTATAACTGAGATTCATGATTTAATCATGACACCCCCCCCATTATTGCACTGTCCTTATGATACATGTCCCTACATACTATTAACATTCATGTAAAACAATTATACAATTATAAGTTTTTATTATCAGAATTTATTTTAAACCATTTTCTGTTCAGTGCAGTCATGCACAGACATATGTCATCCAGCAGCATATGAATTTATGGAGCACGTGTGTCCAAGATGTAAAATGCTTAATGTAACGTTCAATCCATCTACCACCCCAAAACAATTATGTAGTATTGCCATAACACCAGGATAAAGTGACCTTTACATTTTTTTTTTATTGAAAAAGTGGACCCTACGCCCGAGGGCGCGCAATAACTTTAAATGGCTTGGCTTTTAGCACCACACTGGCCACTCCTTTTAGGTCAGGCAGACACTCCTTATCTCCCGGATGAATGAGCTCAAAATCTCGCAGCAGGTAAGCTGTAAACAAGAAGATCTCCATCTTAGCCACAGACTCCCCCAGACACAAGCGAGCTCCGCCACTGAATGGCAGAAGTGAGCGAAGGGATGCTGCACCACCAGCCTCTGAAAAGCGCTCTGGAACAGAGAAGACTGTTAGCTACCATGAGTGCCACAGACCTATCTATGAAAAGTGGAAGTAGTTAAACACACAACTCATTCAAACCTGGTTTGAAGCTGTAAGGGTCTCTCCATACTGTAGGATCATGGTGGGCTCCAAAAAGGTTGGGAATTATCACTGTGTCTTTTGGTATGAAGTATCCTGCAATGCTGTACATAAGTCATTGTACAATAAAGATAGTCTACCAGTTCTAACCGCAACAAGTGTGGTAGGCCACTGATACATATTACACATAGAAAAACAATATAGACATGCAAAGGTTAAGGTTCCTTGCTTGTTCCTGGTTCTCTATAATAAATACAGAATCTGTAACACTATACTTTCTACCATTCCCCTTTTGGCCTGTAGTGCTCCTACAGTGAGACTAGTGACATGCATCGTATGAATATGAATGAATGTTGGTGGTGGTCGGAGGGGCCGTAGGCGCTGATTGGTAGCCACGCTTCTGTCAGTCTGCCCCAGGGCAGCTGTGGCTACAGATGTAGCTTACCACCGGTATGACTGTGTCTGAATGATTACTGGACTCTGTAAAAGCGACTTTGAGTACTTAGAAAAGTGCTATATAAGATACATTAAATAAATAGTGAACATAGACTCACCTACTATCCCTGATGGCTCGGTGAGGCACAGCCAGTGGTGCTACAGGTCTCAGCCTAAGGACCTCGCTGATCAGAGCAGATAGGTGAGGCAGCCGGTGCCTGTCTTTGTACTCTGGGTAACGGGCCTCCAGCACCGAACACATCTCCTCATGAACTCTGTGCTGGATCTGGACAAAATGTGGTAGAGACACACCCCAGCTAGTGAAGAGCATGAACTGAATCTATACAGTCTACAATAGGCTTCTACTCTTCTTTAGAAACCCTTCCTTTAGTTTCACCTACTGATTCTATATGTAAAAGATCATGCAAATGATAAAGAACTGCATTTAGATTTTTTTTGTCCGTCATTATTCTGCAGATTGGTGATGTTTTTGAGGGGTCGAACAGAGAGTGTCTATTGACCATGCAGTACCTCTGGTCTGTGGAGGAGGAAGGCCACAGTCCAGCTTAGCCAGGCTGCTGTGGTCTCGGTCCCACCGATTAACAGATCCACTGTGGCCATGTGCACATGAGTGGCCGTCAATGTCTGTGGAAAATTAGCACAGCCACTTACACATAAGAGTGTTCTAGCATCATTTTGTGGCCTAACACTCACCCCAGACCTTTTCAGCTGAATTACTCTCTAAGCATAGCCCAGTGTTGAGTACTGGATTTAAACCTGATACTTATCAAAATAGAAACAGACTTTGGAATGGAGTGGCCATTTCTATTCTGTACCTGAGTTGTTTGACATTTCTTGAAGTGGCACCGTGGTCACTTACCGACCCCTGTGACTCAGTCTTTAGGTGGCACCGTGGTCACTTACCGACCCCTGTGACTCAGTCTTTAAGTGGCACCGTGGTCACTTACCGACCCCTGTGACTCAGTCTTTAAGTGGCACCGTGGTCACTTACCGACCCCTGTGACTCTCCCTCAGGCTTGTCCAGGCACCTCAGAAGAGCTGTAAGGGCAGCCCCTTCTTTTATGACATCATCTTCCGCCTGATAACACACAAACATAAATGGAGTGACCAAAAATGTTTTTTTTTTTTTTTGTGTACACAAATTGGCACGGTATGGTACATTCATCTTTCTGTGTTGCAACCTTCAGTTCCTCCAAGTGTGTCTTAATGATGTCATCTCTCCTTGACACTTCTTTCAAGAGTCGAGAGAAAGGAGGATTTGGCAGTTTCTGATCGACCAAAAAGATAAAATGACATGTCAAGGTGATAATACTGAAGCCATCCGACAGGCCTGCTGTGATAACAATAAAAGACCACATTAAAGCAAACTCCTGAGTTGGATAAATGAGAGTCCAATACAGCAACATGGACAGACCTAGATATGACAGTTAAGGATGGGGTGGGTGGAGTACTGACTCGAAGGATAGGGAAGGAATCCAGGGCTGAGATCCAAGAGGAGCCCCACAGCGCCACAATCTCATTCAGACAGCCGTGGAGGCGCTGCAGCTGCGGTGAAGTCTTGTCATACTAACATAGAAGAACAGCATACAAATATTACCAATAATGTGCGTCACACATGTAATAATAATAATAATAATAATAATGTATTTTATTTGTAATGCACTCTTCATTCAAAAGAATCTCAGAGTGCCATGTAACTGTGAGGTGATGGCATACCGCTAACAAAAGCCTTATTCAAACTATCTACCCATATCAGTGTTGTGATCAGTTCAGGTTATGGTTATATATGTCACATTCTGGCTATATTTGTATTGGTTTTGTATTTTGGTGACACAAAAGGCACAAACCTGTTTTCCAAAGGCAAGAGTAGTGATAACATTACTGGCAGCAACGGTGAAATCCTCAGAGAGGTCAATTGGTGTTTCATTATATTCTAGTAGCACCTGAATGTCAGAGAAAAACCCACTAGTGATCAGTTTGTTGTAAGAAAACCCCACTTTAGAGTTACATTTGACTGACATGGCCCCCTGGAAAGCTGTGTATGTGTGTATGTGTATGATTTTCCCCTCTGGCAGTCAGTCTAAAGGATGCTGTGTGCGTACTGTGGATACGTGTGTGTGGTTGTGGGACGTACTTGTCTAAGTTTGAGCGCTTGCTGCTGAATGACAGAGTGAAGAGATTCAGCTGTGCACCGCTGCAATGCACTATGGACCAGACGGCGATGCATCTTCCACTCGTCACTGTAGTCGCCCAGGGAGATGGAGCGGCCTCCTCCGGAGACAATGTCACCTTGGAAGGGGGAAGTCAACACACCACCCATTACCCATTGTTGCATTGACATTTTTGCTGATACTGATATGTCGATATATTACCAAAAGAACTTTGTCAAGAAGCAAACACCTGTAAACGAGTGTGGTATATTACCAACCTGTAAACGAGTGTGGTACATTACCAACCTGTAAACGAGTGTGGTATATTACCAACCTGTAAACGAGTGTGGTACATTACCAACCTGTAAACGAGTGTGGTACATTACCAACCTGTAAACGAGTGTGGTACATTACCAACCTGTAAACGAGTGTGGTACATTACCAACCTGTAAACGAGTGTGGTACATTACCAACCTGTAAACGAGTGTGGTACATTACCAACCTGTAAACGAGTGTGGTACATTACCAACCTGTAAACGAGTGTGGTACATTACCAACCTGTAAACGAGTGTGGTACATTACCAACCTGTAAACGAGTGTGGTACATTACCAACCTGTAAACGAGTGTGGTACATTACCAACCTGTAAACGAGTGTGGTACATTACCAACCTGTAAACGAGTGTGGTACATTACCAACCTGTAAACGAGTGTGGTATATTACCAACCTGTAAACGAGTGTGGTACATTACCAACCTGTAAACGAGTGTGGTACATTACCAACCTGTAAACGAGTGTGGTACATTACCAACCTGTAAACGAGTGTGGTACATTACCAACCTGTAAACGAGTGTGGTACATTACCAACCTGTAAACGAGTGTGGTATATTACCAACCTGTAAACGAGTGTGGTCTCCCTGCAAAGTCAGACCATTTCTTTACCAGGGCTTCTCTGATGACGTCACTTCCACTTAGGACCACCATGGCTGTATCAAAAACAAAGATTGCTCTACATTTTGAGAAGTCAGTCATATATCATATGTTTAGGAATTCCATTTGCCACCACAAAATGCTAGTCAGATATAAGTGATAAAATCTTTACTGCTGTTGCCAAATTTAAGACGATAGATGTTCCCATAGCGACGGGCCAAAGTTGTCAGGTGACTAGGCAGGTGGTCTTGCATGAGCTCCAACATGTTGCCAAGGAGAGGGAGAGACGGAGGTCCAGGTAGAGTTGTAGATAGAGGACGAGATTCTAAAGAGACAAAGAGTGGAGAAGTCTTGGCTCAGTAGCTGCAGAGTGAGACATACACACACAACGTGATGTTTACATTTATTTGGATTATCTACACTTTATCCCTACAGCAATAATTACACATGATATCATAATTATAGACTACTGTGATTGCTTTGTATGCAGTTTAGAGCTACAATTAACAATTAACAGAAGTAGGTCTGAGTTTTAAAGAGATGTATGCGACTGACACAACACAACATTACCATTGCAGATATTTCCACAGGCATGAGACGAAAAACATGGACAACACTGGGGAACAAACCTGAGCTATCTCTTGAACACGGTAAATGCGTCATGATTTCCAAGAGAACCATCGATGCAAAAAACTTACAGTACCTTTGTGTTCAGAGCTAGTCTGGTCATTCTTCTGGCACCTTCCTTGTCTGAAGAGACGGGCCACCAGCAACCATAGAGCAAAAACCACCACAGCCAGTCCTGTACTCACTACCCATTCCTGCATGATGTGGATACGCTGAAGGACAGAGAGAGGAAGCATGGAAGCCTGCTGGGGACAGACTTTTGAAAACTCATCCCAGCACTACTCTCTGCTTTTATTGTCTTGGCCTAAAACCACCCCCCCACACAAGGGCCTGTTATCCATTCACAGAGTGAGGCCAAACTAATATTTTCCTGACCTTCATCTGAAATATTAGCCGTCAAAGTGTCAAACTCCAACAGATTCTACAGAGTCAGGTAAAACTGTCTAATAGTGCATTTTCATTTTTCAGAATGTTTACAGAATTTATTTTCAGTATTTACGTATACATCAAGTAAAAAAATCTACGAACCCAAACATTTGTGGATAGCTTAATGTTGGACAAAGTGGTCATTTATATTAGCGCGCATTAGGGTTCCTGACAAGGACACTGGAAAGAGTGTTTTTGAAAGAGTGAATTACAAGAAACAAACTATATATCTACAACGTTCAACAAAATCACTATAAAGAGTCATTATTTTATGTATACAAACAAGCCCAATTGCATTCCTGGACATAGAACCGTGACATAAGGAGTAATTGTAGGAAAGGGCCTCAAAAGTCCAATTCTGTGGTCCAAGAGCAACCACAACTCAGAAATGAATGTTTCATTTAAGCAGTCTGGCAAAACTCCTAGCAGTCACACAGATTTCAACACCAGTCGCTTAAATTAGCAACAGAGCAAGACCGTCTGGAATGTCATATATCCACTTCATCCTTTAATGTCGGCCATGAAATGTTCAGCTTTTTCCCCCTCGTAGATTTACAAAACAAATGCTGCATTCATCCACTCTACGTGGTGAACACGCTGAAGCGGCGCAGGATTTTGAGAAATGCCGTTTGAATTCCAGTCTCAAGAGCCCACGAGGGAGGAGGTGTAGTGACTGGCCATTTGAACAGTGTGCCATAAAGTAAAACACCCTGAGGGGAAAACAGCATCTTGGATGACACATGTAAAAGTCAACTTTTTTTAGTTTGGCAATACATTCTAAAGATTCAATTGTAAAATAAAGATACGTATACGTCTTTTCATTTCTTATTTTTAAAAGTAAATTATTATCGCAACACTTCACTTCATAGTGTGTAGTGGGCCAATGGACAGAATTGATTTTTTACAAGGGAACGCTGTTATTTCTCCACACAGAGGGTTGAAGAAGGTCTTGTGACATGCCATGATGTTGACGCTATCCTTATCAAAGCAACATGCCTCCAGTTTCTCTGTGAGGAAGCCCTTTCTCTGTAACACTCTTATTTTCAACCTTCATTTGGGTCTCGCTTTTTGTGTTGTACTTGTATGGGATTATAATGAGAAAAACTCTTATGCCTTAAAAGAATCAACTCAAGAATCAACAAAGGAATGATCTTAATCCACAGCCACTATTTTAGCACACACCCAGTTGATTTAATTAGGCCATTTAGAAGCAATGCAGTCAATGAATCATTTTGTGTTTGATGAAGGCCTGCACTCTCTACTTAGGTCTGCCTACTGAAGTTTCAATGAATAGGCTGTTGGTATAGTTGAACAGAAAGATACGTTTTCCATTTTTCAACTGAGATATGAGCTGTATTTACACTTTTCTACTGCTACTGTATCATCTGAGTACAAATCATGTCATTATATTCAGACGACAAACTGACGACAACAGTTACTGGTATACATTGCTTTATTGGTCTAATATTTTGCTCCAT
>NC_045162.1:27626693-27714193 GCF_900700415.2 Clupea harengus | reverse complement strand
ATATTGACATTCACACAAACAGAAACACTCAGTTCCTCCAGCAGGGAGCTAATCGTATGCTCAACTCACCAAAATCTCTTTTCCATGCTTCAAATACACTGCACATTTTAAAAGACCTCACAAAAACTGAAATCAGTTTGTGATATTTTACTTTACCACAGATTCAAGAGTTAATGATATTGCGTGCAGTTCTTAAATCAAATCAAATGTTTACCAGAAATCCTTTTTTTGACCGAAGTATCAGTCGTTCTATGATGTATTCCTGACTTCAAGCAAATCTTACAGCAAGAGCCTCTTGGCAAGAGTCAATATTTTCGATGAGCAAACAGGAGAAACTATTCCACACATTCATGAAAGATTCAGGCATGTTTAAAAGCTACCAGGAGGGACTATGACAGGAAATATTCAGTGATTTGACATACTGAGGTAAGTATAAATTGGACCTCTCCAGTGTGTGGAATAGTTTTATATAAAGACCGGATACTGAGGGTGACATACCTGTGGTGACAGTGAGGCGGTACATTTTGGAGCGGAGTCCAGGAGCCGTTCCATAAAGAGAGATAGCAAAGCGTGTCTGAGGACGCAGGCTGCGGAACTGGAAGGAGCGAGCCGTGCCAGAGAGGACCTGGCTGAATCTGCGCACACTCTTCCCCTCAGGTTTGGTTGTGGAGCTGACATGGAGTTTGGTGGCAGAACTTGTTTTGTTGGTAATCTGTTTGATGACCTCAGTAATGTTACCAGTGACTGTGACATCTTGCTTCTCACCAAGTTTCCCCTTCTCCTTCTCCTCCTCCTCCACAACCACCTCCTCTTCTTTGTCGTCAGCCCCTGCAGTTAGCTCTCTCCTTGTCACGGTAAAGTTCCGGAAGAGGCCCTGGGAGGCGTCCCATGTGAGAATGAAACTGGTGGAAGTGATGTTCTGGACCACAACAGTCATAACACTGCTGGCTGATTTGGAACTGGTTTTGTTCGTTTGCTTTGTGTGAAGTTTGGTTTCAACAGTCGTTACATTCAACTGGTGTTCCACCTTTTTCTTCACAACTGGTCCTTCCTTGAGGACTATGGTGGCATTGGCTTGAAGGATTTCCTTGTCCTTCTCAGCGGATGTGGCCTTAGTCACTGTAGTTTTCACTTTAGCAGATCCAGTCTTGACTGTTACTTTGACTGTACCATCGGTTGCTTGTGTGCCTGTGGTTTTGACAACCTTTTTGATGACGGTCTTCTCTGAGGTTGTAACATTCACAGATGGTTTTGAACCTTTCACTAACTGGGTCAAAACCTTTGAGGTGCCATTTTGTTTTTTCACAGAGGTCTGCGTAACATTCAAGAGAGGCTGATCTTTGAGTTGTACCTTCTTCAGAGAGGACTTCTCAGCTGTTGTCTCTTGTTTGGTGGTGACTTTGACCTTTGTGTCTAGTTTCTTCACTTCTGTTTTGCCTTTAGTTGCTTGCTCAGGGCGTCTTCCGGTCGCTTTCAGGAACAACTGCCCAACAGTCTTCACCACTTTCCCAGTCTTTGTACCATTGGAGGGTGCAGGAGATTTGGGATTGACTTTGGCGAGGATGTCGGTTTTTAGGATGCTCGTCTTCCCAGCTGTTTTGGCTTTGGTCTGGCCGGCATCACCCTCTTTCCCTTGCCCCTCCTTCTTCCCCACAAACACCTTCTTCTGCTCCTTGTCGTCGGTTTTCTTCACGAAGATTGTCTTTTCTGCCTTCGTCTTCCTCACAGTCGTAGTCGTGCTCTCTTTGATCGCGTTGCTCTCAGGAGTCACTTTCAACGTCACAGTTTCGACAGTAATCTTAACCTTCTTCTCACTGCCTGGAGAAACAAAGGGAATAAGATGGAGTGTCAGTCCTGAGTGTACCCATCTCTGGCCATTCTGATCTCAGCGCTGTCAGATCAGTCTGTTATCTCACCTTTGCTGCAGTCCGTCCCAGTGAAGCCAGGGCTGCACACGCACTTCCCCTTCACACACTTCCCTCCTTTCTTGTTGCAGTTGGAGGGACAGACTGAGGTGCTACAGTCTGCGCCGCTGAAGCCGGCGTTACACACACACTTCCCCTCCTCACACCGGCCGTGGTCCCCGCAGTTGTTGGGACAGCGTCCGGCTGAGCAGGAAGAGCCTATGGGTCAGCAGATATAGATGTGAAGACAGGAAGAGAAATAGATTGATAGATAGAGAAAAGAGTGAGAGAGAGAGAGAAAGAGAGAGAGAGAGAGAGAGAAAGAGAGAAAGAAAGAAAGAAAGAAAGAGAGAGAGAGAGAGAGAGAGAGAGAAAGAGAGAGAGAAAGAGAAATAGGAGAATTCAGTCTAGTTCAGGTGAAATGATTTGATGTGTATACTCTCTAAGATCTATACATAAATGTGATGATTCAAGTCATACACATTTTCTTCATGGCCGTCATCTCCTTCTCCAGATGCTCCACACGCCCCTTCAGCGTAGCCATCTCAGCCTCACAGCCTCCCGTGCAGGAGCCCGGCACCAGGTTGATGTGATGGGTCATGACCAGGGGGGAGCCTGGCTTCAGCATCAGCTCTGTTTCATGGGCCACGCTCTCTTTCTTCTGGTCCTTCTGGGCACAGCCATCGGTGATCACTACTTTAATAGGATGTGGGGAGGGAGCTGCCTTCTCTTTCAGGACCTTAGCAACAATAGCTGGAGTGGATTTAGCAGGGGGGGATGAGGAGAGAGTCTGGTTAACCTTGACTGGGTTAGATTTAACAGGGGAGGATGAGGAGAGAGTCTGGTTAACCTTGACTGGGTTAGATTTAACTGGGGAGGATGAGGAGAGAGTCTGGTTAACCTTGGCTGGGTTCGACTTTGGTGTTAAAGGTGGGCTTTGGGTTTTCTGTTTAAGATTTACAGTTGTGGTGACGGACTTTGGCAGGCTTAGGGTGACTCCAGGACTAGGCAGGCTTGTGCCAGTGGCATTCCTCTTGAGACTGGTCGGGGTCTGAAGGGAGGATAGGGGGCCCAGTAGAAGGAGCACAGCTATAGAGAGAAGCATGGTGGGCCAAACGGGTGGAGGCTAGTCCCAGATGGCAATGGCAATTTGAGCAAGGATGGGACTGGACCAACTGATGCAGTTGAAAAAGATGGAATGGGACTATTTTTAATAATTTAATTCTGAAAGTCTCCTCCCTCCTTTAGTTGCGCTACAAGATGTCAGTGTGGTGAATCCAGGCGGGTTAGCTCCTGCCGAGGAAGAAGGATTGGATTACATTCAAATCAATCAATCAACCAACCAGTCAGTCAGTCAGTCAAACAAGCATCCTGTCGTTTGTCTGTCTATTGAATAACTACAGGGGGGAATTGTATAAAGATATTATATTGTCACTGGTATATGCATAATATAATACATAATAGAAGTACAATCTTTGACTAAGATGGGCTCATACTTATAATGATCAAATCATCTCTGTTTCAGTGACCCAGGGTCCATAATGATCAGATGGTCTCTGTTTCAGTAACCATGGGTACATAATGATCAGATGGTCTCTGTTTCAGTAACCATGGGTACATAATGATCAGATGGTCTCTGTTTCAGTAACCATGGTTACATAATGATCAGATGGTCTCTGTTTCAGTAACCATGGGTACATAATGATCAGATGGTCTCTGTTTCAGTAACCATGGGTACATAATGATCAGATGATCAGATGGTCTCTGTTTCAGTAACCCAGGGTACATAATGATCAGATGGTCTCTGTTTCAGTAACCATGGGTACATAATGATCAGATGTTCTCTGTTTCAGTAACCATGGTTACATAATGATCAGATGATCAGATGGTCTCTGTTTCAGTAACCCAGGGTACATAATGTGCAAACTGTGCAGACATTGCTGATACTGTAATAAAGTCTACCCCACTCCCAGTGGAGCGTATACCCAGGGCCTGTCACATAACCACTGTACACTCCTGCCTCAGTCTGGTTTGCTTTTTCTGGTGTGAATGCCCCCTAAAATCCCCTCAGCCCAGGGTATGTGCACAGAGCAGCACTGTCCACTGCTCAGAGAGACTGTATGTCTTAGAGTTAACAGTTACATAATCTTTACTTTAGCCCACAGAGTCCTGAAAGCACAGGCGAAAAAGAATCTCCCACGATTGCATGTAGGGCAGGCAGGCAGAATTACATAGAGAAAGAATTGTCCATTCAATTTAAAAAGGTAACATATTTATATGCACTGCATTAGGCAACTGCCAACGGAATCCACTCAAATGGTAAATAGGGGTTGAAAATATGTGACGATATGATATTATCATATACTAAACGCTTAGATATTTGCCCAGATAATGCAACAGTGAATGTTTTCAAGACTTTCAGTAAATGGTCACAATAATGCTTTTTTTTTTTTTTTTTTAAATCAGTATGGATATAATGAATTAGTCAAGTTGATAATGAATGAAAAAACCTATTTTCTATTAACCACTATCCAGTTTAAAGCTTGTGTGCAGTTAATTTCACTGAATGATCAAAAACACACTAAGTCATGATAATTAAACTTTCACATCAAAAAGTGGTTTAACTCTTACACATAGTAAAAAAATAACATTTAAAGTATAAAAAACTGATATTAACATGCTCTATGAAGACTTACTGGTGAACTCACCAAGGCTTTGGTTCTCTCCTGTGCTGTTAGTCTGTCCTGGCCTCCATGGGCTTTGAAGCAAGTGGAGTGCGCTGGTGAGGGTTGGAGTGGAGGAGAGCGGGAGCACGGACGGAGAGGGGGAGAAGCCCAAATCTACTCCTACTTAAAGATCTCCCCTCACCCCACCTCTCCTCTCCTCAGCTTTCTGGAAGCGTGCTGTTAGCTCCAGCTAGGTGGGATTAAGAAATCATGTTCAGACACCAGGTTAGTCCTGAGGAGTTGAAAGATCTTGGACCAGTTTGACAAAACATAGACCACAATACTTATTGCTCCAAATATTGTGCTCAATAATTTATGTCAAGTGTATGTTGGTGTGCTTCTTTCATAATCACATGAAAACATCAAAAATAATTGATATATGCCCAACATTGTAAATCCATCAAAAAACTGTTGTGGTTGATAACAAACTTTCCTGTCACCATTTCTTCTTGTGATTGTGCCAAAAGAAATTGCTTAGTTGATCATCATGAAGTTCCTCCACAGGTATGCAAAACCACAGGTAGCTTGTGCCTCAGGTGGTTGGAGATGAATGGCTTTTCTGTTGGGGCTATGGAACCACATGTGCTGACTTCACACCTCTTTTCCTTCACTCTACCACACATGTTCCTTCTGTCCATCCTCTGTTCAGGCGAACACCCACACCTTGCAGACTCAAAGGCCCGGAAGCTACATTTGTCAAATGGGCATTTAATACCTGATAAATCCATGAACTTTACAGCAGTGCTCAAAAGATTCAAAAGTCTGTAGCCTACAGCAGTGCTCAAAGATTCAAAAGTCTGTAGCCTCTCTCCAAATGCTAAACAGTGGACTGGTCACTGGGCACTCATCTCAGTACTTTTCCTTTGACAGCCTTGATGTTCGTGCCTGACTGCTGCTAGCGATCATCAGATGCACATGGAAATAAAGGCTGCTTGTCACTCAGCGGTGGGCTGCACAATGGGTGGTCTGTGCTCGCTAGCGCCCCCACATGGTGCCACATGGCCACCAGCGAGGGCGAGCTGCATGTTTGCAGGACCACCCTCCCGCTGCTGACCCCACCTTGGCCTCTGGAAGAGAGGGATGCCAAGCCTTCAGCAGCTATGGTCCTACGGACACCTAACCAAACAACAAGACTCACAGGCCCATCTCGCAAAACACCTCGGCCACAGGTTACAAACACTGCAGCAGTTTGGCATGTTGAGTGCTGAGCAAAGCTATTTTGATAGCGATTTTAATTTTAATGTTTTTTTTTTTGTGATCAATTAAATGGTGATGGGTCAGTCCAAGACCATTGTGGTACCTTATTGCAGTGGTTATCAAACTTTTTGTCCGGGGACCCCATAAAATCCATTTGCGAAGTCTCCCGACCCCCCACACATTTTGACAGGATATTATAGGTCTAAATTCAGTTTCATCTTGAATGATGAGACTGCTTGCTGAGACAATATCAGTTTTCATTATCCACCCTGATGTAGAAAACACCATTTCTGATAGAGCATGTCAAAGTCTAATATGTTGATGCACAGGGCAGCAAGATCATTTCGCGACCCCCCAAAAACGTTTGGCGATCCCACTTGGGGTCCCGACCCCTAGTTTGAGAACCACTGCCTTATTGTGCTGAGACCATTGTTGTGCTGTTAGACATAGGTCTTCAGTGCCTGCTTTGAATGGTCAACATGGTATTTAAAGGAACAGGCATATGTTTAAATCCCAGATGACTGAAATCTTCCAAGTGGTGATGTTTTCTACTTCTCCAAGGCATATTATGACCTTAATGTATAACATAGTTAACATATTTCAGTACTAGAATTATTAAATATATAACTATATATATATGATATATAGTTTTTGGATTTTGTGGATGTTAATGCACTTAATGGATCACATTCTTTAGGAACTGAATGTAGCTCCACCTACAAAAACACAAATCTTTGTCGAAAGGTATTACCTGTGCCTTCCTTAATGCCCGAGATATTTACTCAAGTTCACTGATCTTTATTTAAATCAATGTAAATACCTTAGAGCGTGAAATTTGTGAGGATTAGCTCTGTGGAGTCCCTCTATCTTTAAATAGTTCCCCTGTGGCACCCACCATTTTGAATTTATCCTTAATATATCAGTGAGGTAGGCTTTGCGTACGGCCTACACAGACAACAGCAAGACAAGAACGCCTGGGATCATTTGAAGTTGCAAATCTATTTGCAGAGAAAAAAAACACAGCAAACATACAAGAATCTGAGATATGTTAAATGTTTACGCTGCGGAGTAAGTTAAGCGATGCAGAAACATTTACATAAACAGGCTATTGTTTTTTTTTTTTTATGAAAACATGTTGAGTTTAGGGGTATTCATATTTGCTTGGCCTTCATTGATTCAAACTTAATGAGAAGGTTAATGGTGATGGCAGTAACAGAGCTGCCTTTGACTGGGCTCTGATTGAAGTGATGGCCAGTACTCCCGTGTTGCTTACATTGGACCTCTCTTCACAGATTGAAATAATATAAGCACATGAAGACCAGGTCTGTTCCCGGCTTTTCCACCCTCTTGCCATTTCTCCTCCTGCCCCTCCTCTCCTCTCCTCTCCTCTCCTCTCCTCTCCACTCCTACCTCTGCACTCCCCCTCACCCACTTTAACGGATCTGCATGATACCAGGCAGCATGTCATTCGTATTCCTTATTCTCCCTCGGGCAGTCCTGACTAGGTATGTGTAAGACTGTGTAAGTGTGTGAGAAACAGAGATAAAGCTACTGAAAGATGGAGAGCGAATAGATATGGAGGGGAGAGATCATGTACATGTACGTGTACGTGTAGGAAAGAGGGAGAAAATGAGAGAGAGAGAGAGAGAGAGAGAGAGTGAGAGAGAGTGAGTGAGAGTGAGAGAGAGTGAGAGTGAGAGAGAGAGAGAGTGAGAGTGAGAGAGTGAGTGAGAGTGAGAGTGAGAGAGAGTGAGAGTGAGAGAGAGAGAGAGAGTGAGTGAGAGAGAGAGAGAGAGAGAGACTGCTACTGCAGGCAGCTCTCTGTGAGAGGAGGCCAGGTCAGGCTCGGTCCTGTAGCATACATGCACTGCTTTAACCCTGTGCTCCCCTCCCCCTCCCCCTCCCCCTCCCCAGTGATCGCCTGCAGATGTCAGGCAGTTTACTGAAAGCACAGAGGCCTCTCTCAGGACCCAAACTGCCACAGGGGGGAAAAGGGGGAAACTAAAAAAAAAATTAAATAAATAGGTATGGCAGAAGAAACTGAATCAGCCCACTGAAGGAACGCAGTTGAGTGCTGGCTGGACTTGAAAACGATGGAGTGGGTATATGTATGATGCATAACTCCCTGCCACACGACGTGTGCTTGTGTGTGTGTGTGCGTGTGTGGATTCCTTTACGTGTGTGTGGTCAGAACATAGTGGTTCTTCACACACTGAACAAGATGTATTAAGTAAAAGCAATCTATTGTTACACAGGAGCTGATTGTGTTTGCAATTTGCATTTAGGGGTAAAAAAAATAGCAAATAATGACCTTCCCACTTTCAAGTAAATCTAACCAAAAACTATGAGTCAGAGACAGATCATGTCAGATATTATCAGATATCATATGTGAAACCAAAGTGAGCGCATATTGTATGATATGGTAAAGGATATTGTAACGTGAGACAACAAATGCTATTGTTAAATGAGTTCAATATTAAGCCCATTATTATTTATACTATTCTGCACTATCACTATGAAGTGATCAGATCTCCTTTATATCAAACACCATGGGGTTGTCTCAGGACGGAGATCTGATCTCCTTTATATCAGCTCATAGTCATGAAACACCATTGAGTTGTCTCAGGACAGAGATCTGATCTCCTTTATATCAAACACCATGGGGTCGTCTCAGGACAGAGATCAGATCTCCTTTATATCAAACACTATGGAGGTGTCTCAGGACGGAGATCTGATCTCCTATATATCAGTTCATAGTCATGAAACACCATGGGGTTGTCTCAGGACGGAGATCGGATCATTAAGGCTAGAGACTATGAGCAGGCATTTTAAGAGAACTTGACTAAGTCACCAATGGAAAGGTTTTGCTGGTGAGATGGCAATTATTATGACTTGCGGATGATGGTTTTTAGGCCTGTCAGCACAGGGACAGCACAGGTCTGTCAGCACAGGGACAGCACAGGGACAGCACAGGTCTGTCAGCACAGGGACAGCACAGGTCTGTCAGCACAGGGACAGCAGCACAGGTCTGTCAGCACAGGGACAGCAGCATGTGCTGACTCAGCTGCATGAAGGGCAGTTCTCCATGACCATGCTCTCCACAGCACAATGACACAATGACTCATTCTTCGGGATAATAACCTTCAAACCAATGGGAGAAAGGGTAAAGAAGCCAAAGCAACCTAATTCTAATATTGATATTATTGGACAAAAATCAAGACAAAGTTTCGTTTTTTTTTACACCGACATTTTATGAGCATATTTTAATGAACATTACAATGAATTAGAACATTTTCTGGACACCTTTCTCCACTTTAAGGAGGACTCTGATGTACATTGTTCTTAAAACTAAAAAAGCTCAAATGAGATATGAAAGCTGTGTCCTTTGGCAAAATGATTACTGATTGCAACCATCTACCTCATACTCTTCTATGAACTCTTTATATTCTTTACAATACTTCCTTTTTTTTGTTGCCGTACAGCCATCAGGCTCCTGTTCAACCCATGTTCTAGAATCCAGCAGATACTGCATCCTACAGGAAAAACGGAAAAAAATGCCTATTTTTAAAAATGCATATTTAATTAAGTTCTACCACTGCACAGTACATTCATTTTATTCTGTATTTCAGTATTGTTTCATGTAAAACAATTATCTTTGCACTGCATTCTATTGAAATATCAATCAAAAAGATATCCACATATAAATGATTCATCCACAATAGCCTGGCTACCAGAAATGTCAGTGTTCTTACTGTCCAAGTGTGTCTTTGGTAGTCCCATCATAACCCATGATGAGGTAAGTCTTCCCCACATCCAAGCTCCCTTTACACTGCATCCTCTTGGCAAACACACGGGTGTCTCCCCTTGTCACGGACATGTCACCAGCTACACACCAAAGAGGGATAGGAGATATTCACACAGCAACAGCCTTCACTACCTCCTCATCAGATCAACAGTCCAAGGCCTGTCTCATTGAAACGTTTTAAATGAAGACAACAGCATTCACCACCTCCTCATCAGATCAACAGTCCAAGGCCTGTCTCATTGAAACGTTTTAAATGAAGACAACAGCATTCACCACCTCCTCATAAGATCAACAGTCCAAGGCCTGTCTCATTGAAACGTTTTAGTGTATTTAGAGTATTCACTCTGAATGCCACTGTATGAAATTAGTTTGGTGAGTACGTACTTGCTCTGAAAATGTCTGTCACTGTGCCACTGTAGACCTCAAAATTGCTTATCGGTGTGACTGAAGTAATTTGGACTTTATAACCTAAAAAAAAAGACAAAAATCAGACATACACCAGATCAACACTGAGGGTCTCGTAGTGTCTGGCTCTCTCAATGGGTCAGTGGTCATGCTCGGGAGACTGATGACCACTGCAGTTTTGCACTGGTTAGAAGAAGCATGTGGTTCGTACACCCGGTCATTCTAGACATACATTTTAAACATGTTACAATGTATATCTTTTTATTTATCAAGCAGGCTGTTTATATCTGTCTATCTGGAATGCATGGATATATGTGAAGCACACCAACCGTATTCCACAACTGGACTGTAACAAGCATGATTGACACGGTGGGACTTCCTGATTATTTTTTCAGAAGAATATTTCTTTTCTTCGAAACATGGTCCTGAAAGAGTGATGTCACAAACACACAAACACAACATAAACATACAAAATGACTGTTTTTCTTAGTGATCATATACTGTGTTTCTGAAAACTTAGGTTTAGGTTTAGGTATTTGAGATGTCACTTTATCCAAAGTGACTTACAAAGTCATACTGTATATATTTTAGAATCTTAATCAATCAATCAAAATGGAAGTTATGGATTTCAGGGCCTGCTTTCAGCACATTCACACTGTCAATAAGTACTGATTTCAGGGCCTGCTTTCAGCACATTCACACTGTCAATAAGTACTGATTTCAGGGCCCACTTTCAGCACATTTACACTGTCAATAAATACTGATTTCAGGGCCTGCTTTCAGCACATTCACACTGTCAATAAGTACTGATTTCAGGGCCTGCTTTCAGCACATTCACACTGTCAATAAATACTGATTTCAGGGCCTGCTTTCAGCACATTCACACTGTCAATAAGTACTGATTTCAGGGCCTGCTTTCAGCACATTCACACTGTCAATAAATACTGATTTCAGGGCCTGCTTTCAGCACATTCACACTGTCAATAAATACTGATTTCAGGGCCTGCTTTCAGCACATTCACACTGTCAATAAGTACTGATTTCAGGGCCCACTTTCAGCACATTTACACTGTCAATAAATACTGATTTCAGGGCCTGCTTTCAGCACATTCACACTGTCAATAAGTACTGATTTCAGGGCCTGCTTTCAGCACATTCACACTGTCAATAAAAACTGATTTCAGGGCCTGCTTTCAGCACATTCACACTGTCAATAAGTACTGATTTCAGGGCCCACTTTCAGCACATTTACACTGTCAATAAATACTGATTTCAGGGCCTGCTTTCAGCACATTCACACTGTCAATAAATACTGATTTCAGGGCCTGCTTTCAGCACATTCACACTGTCAATAAATACTGATTTCAGGGCCTGCTTTCAGCACATTCACACTGTCAATAAATACTGATTTCAGGGCCTACTTTCAGCACATTCACACTGTCAATAAGTACTGATTTCAGGGCCTGCTTTCAGCACATTCACACTGTCAATAAGTACTGATTTCAGGGCCTGCTTTCAGCACATTCACACTGTCAATAAATACTGATTTCAGGGCCTGCTTTCAGCACATTCACACTGTCAATAAGTACTGATTTCAGGGCCTGCTTTCAGCACATTCACACTGTCAATAAGTACTGATTTCAGGGCCCACTTTCAGCACATTTACACTGTCAATAAATACTGATTTCAGGGCCTGCTTTCAGCACATTCACACTGTCAATAAGTACTGATTTCAGGGCCTGCTTTCAGCACATTCACACTGTCAATAAGTACTGATTTCAGGGCCTGCTTTCAGCACATTCACACTGTCAATAAATACTGATTTCAGGGCCTACTTTCAGCACATTCACAAACATCCTCTGAGCAGAGCTTGGATATCATCTTGCTCCTCTTGGGTGCTGAGTAGAATACGTCACATTTTCTGTCTGTGGAAGACACAGAACACTGTCAAAGTTAAAAGCACGTACCATGACAAGAATCTCTGCGGATTTTAATGATCCATAAAAAGAAAGGATGACCATGCAATGGCAGAAATAATACAAATACAAATAAAAATACACATCGCAATATATCAGGATGTCATAATGAATAGAATCTATCTATGTAGTAAAATAAGATGGCAACAGAACTTTACTAATGTGCAGACACTCATACTGCATGACCCACTGTCAAATATAGAATCAGCCTAGTGGTTAACTTAGCTTGTAAGGAGTAATGTATATAGACATTAAATGAATATCCTTAGGTTGACAGATGTAAATTAAAATGTGCTCCTTTTAACTGCAGTGTTTTAAAGTGTGAGGGGAGTACTTGAATAAGTAATGTAGAAGCACTCTCTGTAAAAGTGGGAAATTATATATGAGGAAAGCAAATACATCATATATGTGCACTCATACTGATAATAACTAACATCATATATGTGCACTCATACTGATAATAACTAACATCATATATGTGCACTCATACTGATAATAACTAACATCATATATGTGCACTCATACTGATAATAACTAACATCATATATGTGCACTCAAACTAACATCATATATGTGCACTCAAACTAACATCATATATGTGCACTCAAACTAACATCATATATGTGCACTCATACTGATAATAACTAACATCATATATGTGCACTCATACTGATAATAACTAACATCATATATGTGCACTCATACTGATAATAACTAACATCATATATGTGCACTCATACTGATAATAACTAACATCATATATGTGCACTCATACTGATAATAACTAACATCATATATGTGCACTCATACTGATAATAACTAACATCATATATGTGCACTCAAACTAACATCATATATGTGCACTCAAACTAACATCATATATGTGCACTCAAACTAACATCATATATGTGCACTCAAACTAACATCATATATGTGCACTCAAACTAACATCATATATGTGCACTCATACTGATAATAACTAACATCATATATGTGCACTCATACTGATAATAACTAACATCATATATGTGCACTCATACTGCTAATAACTAACATCATATATGTGCACTCAAACTAACATCATATATGTGCACTCAAACTAACATCATATATGTGCACTCAAACTAACATCATATATGTGCACTCAAACTAACATCATATATGTGCACTCAAACTGACATCATATATGTGCACTCATACTGCTAATAACTAACATGAAAATATTATTTGTAGTGACAGACAAAGCATAATAGTCTAGCATGTTAATGCATATCATACATAACAGTAATAGAATACTGTACTGTGATAAATAAACAGAACAGATGAAAGATAAAGGGCCTACCAGGCTCATAGTAGTCATAGAACGACGCGGAGGCAGGCTGGATCAGCCCTATCTTGACTGTCTGCCTGGCTCCAAATGAGACACAGAGGCTTCCATTGAGAATCTGTGCCATTACACACAAACCATAACGCTTATCAGACGACATCTCACAGTGAATCCACAGCAAAGCAAAGCACATCACGTCATGTTGCAGTCAGTCTAGAGACTCTCTCTCTAGATCAGGTTTTTACAAATAATTGAGTTGAGAGGATCTTGACCAAGAGGAAACTCTTGTATTTGAAATTTGACTACCACAATGTGTTACTGTCAAGGATTGTCATTTTGAGGATGAAGTTGGTCTGATAAGGTCCCTTCTGCCACACAATGCCACGAGACAAATATTGCAATGCAATTCCGTGTTTGTGCTTGTCATAAGATCAACGTTCTTACTTATACTGCCATTAGTGATGCCCCAGTTGGAAGGGCAATGGAATATTTCTAGCGCAGAATGAATGCAGTTAGAGCGAACAGGACGTGTCAGGCTTTGTAAAGCCACCTTACCTCATTAAAATACAAGAGCACTCTGTTGGCTGAGACCTCATAGTGAGAGATGAATTGGTCCAGTCCTTCTTTTAGCTGTAAGGAAAACACAGCATCCCAAAGAGAGGCCTTGAGCTACGTGCACATGAATGCTGTGTAGTCAGCAAAACAAAGACAAGAATAAGCACTGTGTGTGTGTGTGACCTTGTCTAGATCTGCAACATCCACATCAAAGCCACTAAGCAGTGTAATATCAGCAATCGCCATTCCTGTGAGATTCCGGTCCAAATTGTGACTGAGAACAACAGGGTAAAAAAAAAAAGAGTTTAATTCAAAGCAAGTACGTTTGATTTGATACATCTTTGTACATCTTTATGTTCCTCAAAAATGAATAAATGGAATGTGTTTCACATACAGTTCCTAAGACTCATGTTTGTGATACAATTTCACTTTCATATTACCATCTTGTTTATTGACATGGCAGGGTTATATGGCCTCATCCTAGTAATGGTATAATATTTCCAATGATTACTGACCTGACACAAACATTGTACTTAACATTCTCTTGTGAGTCCGCACTCTGTTTTGTGTCTCTCTTCCGTCTGCTGCGAGCATCAAACCATTCTATTGCGGTTCGGGGGATATCTTCCACTTCTCGTTTCTCACGAGGTTGATCCTCGTCGTCGTCATAGTCATAGTTGTAATTCTGAAGCACCTCCTCTGCAGGCATTAGAAGAATACAGTGAAATAAAATGCCAAACCTGAAGTGTGAGCCTCCTTCTCCCTGGTCAGCTCTGTGTATCACGGAATACTATAACAGTGCTGTATTATTCTGTCTTACCAGTGTACTCCATTTTGCCTGTTACGGTCACTTTGATAGACACGTCGTCACAGCTCGTCTTTGGCTCCAAGGTATAAAAGAGCTTCTCAACCTTGGTTTGAATGCAAAACTGAGTGTCTTTAAATGTGTCTGTCTTGTTTTATATGAATCAAGCAATGAGGAGGAGGTTTTGGAGGAAATGCTGTGTAGTTTAGTGGGAGGACACAATACACTTGATCAACCTGGGAGTGAGAAATACACATGAATACTGACCTTCATTTTGGCTTTGCCCACTCCTTTAACCGTAGCACTTATACTATGTCCTACCAGTCTCTGGGGAAATGGCAGAAAATAAGGGTGAGAAACTGCATGAGCGGCGGAGATGAAAGACAGCAAGATTCCAAACAGCAGTGTTATTTTCACATGGTGTATGATACCAAGGACTCTGTGTTGGATGTGACGCTGGGTTACCTTTAGGTCTGTCTCTACAGCAAGACCAGTGTCATCCGTAGCGAGGGTTTCAGTCTGACTCTTTCCCGGCACATGGAAGTGCACTGTCATTTTACTGAAGGGAGACTCAGGCCTATTCAGGGCATAGACTGACAGGGCCTCTAAGGCCACGATGGTGTCCTGAACCAAATAAGAAATATAAAATGCTTAGCCTTGTACTTCTGACCCACTACTGTTCAAGTCAAGCCATATCTGATACTACACCATTTTCTGCAAAACAATGGAAGAGAGTTCCATGTATTTTTTTTTTTCACTGAATGGGGAAAAAGTGAATTCATTGCACTGGAAACTAAGATCAGAAGAGAACAGTTCAATAGATTTTTAGAATTATAGAAAAAAGAAATTCTCTAGTTTTTAGAAGATGTCTAAGACAAATCTGGTTACTGGTCACGAAATAGACTGCAACATAGATACAGTACATGTTGGTGTAACCAGTGCACACTAATTCACATATGCACATGTCTCTCTGTTAGAAAAGAGTGAGTGCAGTTTGTTTTTGTAGGCAACAAAGTCTATCAACTTCAGCTAAAGACATGAAGGTTGGCAACCAGCTTGGCTCAGTTTTACAGAATGAATATTTGGCAAACCTGGGTGGAAGTCCAGCCTCCTCTGTAGTTCTCCCGTGTTGCCAGATAGCAGGCTGCGTCGTCCGCCCATGAGAAGTCCTTCTGGGCCACTGCGGCCAGTAGTGCATAGGCAGTGGTCTCCACGGTCAGAGCCTCAGCAGTAATACGACGGCGCCCTCTGTTATCCAACGAGAAATCTGCACGCCACACTTTGCATTCTCCCTCTGATGGAATGAAAAATGGAATAGCTGAATGTATCACACATATAACGCATTCCAACGAATTCCAGAAATGTATGGTTGAATACAAACAAACAATGAAACAAACAAAACAAAAAAACAAACAAACAATCAAACATAAGGAATACATTTAGCTGAGGTTTATAATAAAGCATGCCTTTTGTGACTTTTTTCTTGAGCTTCTCCCAGGCAACCTCTGACAGTGTGAGGTTAGAAAGACAAGTAGATAAACAATAGGTTGTGATGGCCATGGCAAAAGGTGTCTCCAGGTCCGTAACACGGGACCGGAGGTAAGATGTAGATTTAGAGATACTGTCCTCCTACGGATTTTTAGGACAACAAACAATTAAAATCAGGAGAACAGCAATTACACTACAAATACCTGTTCATTTACAGTGCCTTTTAATCTATAGAATATGAGCTGATCACAAGCTAAGCAAAACAATTCCTATCCTCTTACTGCCTCTTTCTTCTCTGCGTCGGTCAGGAAAGGGAGGGAATGATTGAGGGCGAGGGTGATGAACGCAGTGAGTGACACCTCCCCCTCAACACCTCCGATTCCTCCCTGTTGAGTGAGAGGTCAAAACACAACTACATTTACAATAACCACATTAGTTACAATCTTTTCTGTATCTAATGTAACTGAATATAACTTCATTAAGCGTATTTATTAAGAACTGCTGCCTTAAGAACTGCTGCTCACCTGCATTTCCCGATGAATAACAGGTTTAGGGTCAGAGAAATGTCCGTCGCTATGCTGCATCTTTAGCAGATACTGAACAGATTGCCGGATGTCGTCCTCATTAACAAATTTTTCTGCTCTTCCCTGCTCGCCAGTGACTGCTGCCTGACGCTCGGCCACTATGGACAAGACTTTCACCACCAGGGCAGTAAGCCTACAGTATAAGAGTAAATAAACCGTCTATTTCACAATGTCATATTCACTTTTAGTTTGATGAGAAATCATTTATATTGAGGCCCTTCGAAGGAAAGACTGAAAAATACCCAGTCACTTGATTCACAACACAATACAAGTAGATCCTTCCATCACTTTGAGAAAAGCACTCAAAAAATCAACACTGCACTGAAATGAAGGGGGAACTCATTATGTGTAGGGTTGGGGAAAGGAAGAGAAGGCGCACCAGGTGCTGCTGTCATACTGAAGCCACGCCCCGTATGATCCATCCCCTTTTTTGAAAGTCAGAATTCTTTCATAACCTGAGAAAATGAAACAGATTGCCATGCCATGACAATGCACATTCATGTCACTAGCTAACGTTTGCCCAATTATAATTTTTTTTAATATATGTATCACAAAATTTCAATAATTAATTTCTACCCTTCTCTATAAAATCGATGGCCTCGTCCCTCTTCCCTGCAGGCAGTTGAACCCATTTTTCGCCACGGTCCAGGTAGCGCAGAGAGAGGGCAGTTGGGGACATAAGCATCATGGTCTGTTCAGCACAGCCCAGTGGGGCATTAATCAAGTGCTGCACTTTAGAGGCGGAGAGCAGGGGCACCACTGTGGCCTTGCCAAACACCTCTCCTGTAGCAGAGAGAATTCAGGGCCATTTGAGAAAACAACATAACAGAAATAACAACATCAACATTTTACTCTGAGCACGAATAAAATCTAGAACCTTCTATCTTGACAGTGAGTGTGGTGCCGGTGTCAGGCACTGTGCTGTTTGGAAACTGTGCTGGTATGGTGAAAATCTTATCGGACTTTCCTAGAAAGGGAGAGGGGAATCACGGTCAAGAAAGTCATCGTTTGTTTTAGCTGTATATTTTAACCCAGGAACGCCTTCCAGTCTCTAAGCCTCAAGTCTCATTTACAGCTACATCACATCACACCTCAAAATGCATTATTAGAATGCTTCCAGACATCAATGGCCATCAACTGGTGAGATGAAAACTTCTCCGGAATAGCGTTTTAAGAATATTTTCTGTGATCGCCTGTCATTCTGTCATAGTTCATTTTTACTTTGTCAAGTGATTAATCGATCTGATTTAATATTTATAGTTACAAAATGCGAACTGTTCATCCATAGATGGGAAATGTCAACTCACCGTCTAAATTAAGGTAAAATGTCTCCTCCTTTTTGGACAGAAATCCATCTGTCTGGAGAGAAAAGAGGAAAGTGAAGTTGACAGTGACAGTGAGCTCACAAATGAAGCAAAGCTCTACTCCAAATTACCTGGACTGAGAGAGTCTTCTGAATGGCATCCACACCAAGTTCAAGCTCTCGATCATAAAGCTGAATTATGATTGGAATTGAACCCAATGCCATTGGGACTGCAGGGAATGAGACAGTGAGGGAGGAGAGCGCTCCCACTTGGATCTCCTGATAGGACTTGGACGTTTTGGCAGCCGGAGAACACAATCCATCCACTTGCTTCATGTGAACAGCTAACTGAAATAGATAATCAGGCTTTGGAATAAAAAAAAGACTGATTTAATCAAAACAGACATAAAAACATACAGACATATGGTACAATGTACCTCTCTGGCCTCATCTCCATAGTTGTAAACAACAACAGGGATGGACAACTGTTCAAACCGTTTCACTGAGTAAGGTAATCTCAAAGAAAGAAACACTTCCTTGAAAACCGTGATGTCCAAAGGTTCTGCTACACAGATACCTATAAATGGAAAGAATAAAATGCAAAATGTTTAAACTATGTGCTATTCTAATGCCATTTTAATTTGAGGTGTACATAGTAAGAGTGAGCCATTGAGAGAGTAAAGGAGAACGTGTGTTGGTTACCATGGGTTTGGGAAAGACTGACAGACTGAATCTCCCATGTTGTGATGGAATCTGGCATCAGCAAAGCATGTCTGAGAAGGAGACAAGGTCAAATCAAGGCCTGACAGCACAGCACATAGAAGTCACCACTGTCTTCAGTATATGGTGTTCAACTTACTCTTTCTTTCCATCCACAGCAATGTCAACAAAACTAAAGCTTGGTGGAAAGTATTGGCGAATGGTTTGCTCTTCAATATCAAAGAAATCCTCAATATCTTGAACACTAGCAGCTGTGAAAAATAGAAATAAATAATTACCTGTTTGACAAAATGAACAGATTAACAGTAAAACATTTCGTATGGATTTTAGCCTGGATGCTAATGTGTTTCAGGTTGTATATATTAACATAATGTATATTTATGTCATTTGTTATCATAAGTCATTTGTATGTACAGCAACTTTAACATTAAATGACCCTTAATGGCGTTGAATCCATGACCTTAGATTGACGGTAAACTGTGCTGTGTTCCAGTTAGTCAAACTGCCCATACTTCTGCCAAATCCGTTCCGCATGTCTTCCAATCTCTTCTGCTCCCTCAGCCGTTTCCCCTCGTGGCAGCATTCAAGGAAGGCATCAACACAGTCCTGTTTGTGCCTCAGCTGGACCCTCTCTGCCCGCTCTTGGCATGTTATTAGCATGGGGATTAGCACCAAGCCACTGTGGCAGCACTTCTGCAGCCTCTGGTCTTTGTAACGCTGTTCTAGAATCAATAGAAGGTCAGTTGAATCAGTAATGAATAAATGGAAAACAACCAATCATTTACAAATGCACTGGAAAAAAAAATGTTGTGGTTTAAAGAACATCCTGGAATGACAGCTATGACCATATTCTCCTAATACAATATTTGATGTGGATAGTCGAAGAGAAATTCGAAATCTATGGATTTTAAAGTGTAGTTCAAGTGCAACTTTACATTTACAATGCATTGTGGTCTATTTGTCCACAATTAGAAAAAAACAGTGAATCAGATAGTTTGAGGTCAATGTGGTTTCTTTAATTTGCCTGCGTTCATACAACCAGAACCTTATGTTTGTCTAAGTACCTCTCTCCGACATTTTCGTCTGCAGATCCAGGGAACGTCTCTGACGTCTGAATCCTGATTCACAGCTGAACCCTAAGGAATATCGCAGACAATAACTCTTCTCCTCAGCCACACCTCTGGGATGGGAGATTATGCCAATGTATGTATGTAAATGCTAAACGTGTGGTCAGTAATCCTACCTTTCCTCATCTGAGATGCCATACTGCCACTGGAGATGAAGGTGAGGCCAGCCTGATTGAAGACTGCAGCTGTATCTGAACCTCCACCGTATGAGCAGCCCAAGTCATAGGACTGCATAGAGGAGAACACCTTCCCAAAGACAAGGTCCATTTGAGGTTAATTGAAACTTACTGCAGTACTTTACAGCACAGAGCAATGACAGATACAATCCCTTAGGAGAACTACCTGTTTGGAAGTGAGTTTATTGGGTGAATTCAGGCCATAGATGGCTTTGTCAACAGCTAGCAGGGATACAGTAGCCTTTTGGTTCCCGAGATCAATGTTCAATTGGGTCTTTTGTCCTGGTACTGCGTCGCCTGCCTTGCGAGACAATGAAAACTGCCAAATGCCAAAAGAAATAGTAATATTAGGAAAACAGACTGTACTGCTGCATCTAAGTACTACCATAGTTCAGCAGGAAATTAATAAATGTACAAGACTAACACCAAGATTATGCCACAAACATAATCAAACATCAAACAGGAGTACTATGCAAACCTTAGCCTAATACAACCCTGTGCTTGTAGACAATGGCGGGAAATGTCTCCCAGATATATTAGCCCCTGAATTAAACCCCATTCATGGGCTTGCTTTCCTAAAAACAGTGCTGCATAACTGATGCTTATTGCATCAGGATTCAGTGTCCAAAGCATAGTTTTGGCTAGTTCAGGTCCATTTCAAACTTGCCAGATATTGTTCTACTATCTATATAGTTCTAGTACACCTTTCAGCCATTGACAATTAATGGCCAAAAGGATGACCAGTGGCTGGCCATTATCCTTGTACATGCCACTTGTTTGCTAAAATTGGCATGTGAAACCAAAACAAACCAGTAGATTCATGCATAAGTAAAAGTCTATACAACAGATAGATGTAAGAATTGAATCCCTGATTTGGAACAAGTGAACAAGGAACACTTATGAAATAGACCTTGGCCAAGGGTGCTGTTGGTTGTATACATCAGTGATAATACACTCAGTTGCCAGTTTATTAGGAACACAGAGCTAAAACGAATCAACCGTGTGTTCATCTTGGAGGCAGTTTGGAGTGCTGTTGATTGAATTGCATTGCGTTGTGCTGACATGTGTTTCTATTATTTTGACCGCCCCATTTCAAACAGTGAGACTAAGCCAAATAACAGAAACACCATTGTGTTTAATTCAACTACATACTACAAAAATGATTATACAGTTGGATCACCACCTGTCTTAAGCTGTTTCAACATAAACTGAATATTATAACAATCATGAAGGAGGATTTATTGGATAAGTTGACTGTTGTATTAGACTGCATTATTGTTTGCTAGTTGTACCTAATAAACTGGCAACGGAGTGTACATAGACTGTATATTCAATTACTGTCTCTTGTGTGGTGTGGTTATCCATCTCATCAGGTAAAACAAAGATGGTCACAAACTACTATTTTATGAAACAGACGGCCTGACTCCGGGTTATACGTGGGTTTTCAACTGTAAATACCTACAGAAGGGGGTAAATACATCCATATTTACATTGCCATACTACTGCATGCCAATACGTGGAATATTGAAATGTTTTACACACCGTTCCTTTGCAGGCGTCCTCGACATCTACCCATATTGAGTTTGATATTATTTCACCATTGCTGTGGTAGAAGTAGGCAACGAGGCGGAACGATGGGACCATGTCGGGGCTGATAGATATCTGTGTTTGTGTTAACTCTGATGCCTTCTCTGAGCCAACCTGTCTGAGTTCTCCTTTGCTGAAAATCTGGAAACATCATAGAGACAAACATCAATGCAATGCAAGGCCTTCTATGACCAAGCTATCATTACATGTGTTATACTGGTATAGTCCCTTGCAAGCCACCCTATTAAAATACTTTTGGTCCAAAAAGTATGTGATTCGTACCCACATTATCACTCACCATGTAATAGAACCAACCATCTGCTGGATTTGTATTGACAGCCCTGAACTGAATCTTAACTGTGTCTGTCATCTTCACAACCTCGCTGATCGTACTGAGATACAGGAAGCTGTTGCTGGGGGAGGAGGCAGGAGCCACAGTCTTCTCATGAGCAGTGCCCTCTACAGTAACCTGACAGAACAGAAAGACACATGAATGTGCATTTAAACTAGGATCCTCAAAGGGCTGTTACATGTATGACAGAACACATCTGACCAGGGGGTCAAGCGAAGTTATTACTATAAGTGAGAATGAGAAATTGAGAAGTGGGAGGGGATTTACATTTAGTCATTTAGCCGACGCTTTTATCCAAAGCGACTTACACATTTTTACACTGATGGCACAGGAGCAATTAGGGGTTCAGTGTCTTGCTCAAGGACGCTTCGACAGGGAATTGAACTAGCAACCTTCTGATTACTAAACGACTTCTCTACCCCCTATACCACTGTCACCACTGATTTTTAGGAACACAACCAGTGTTATAAGGTTTAAACCCCAAGGGGAAAATGCTGCCCACAATTCAAGATGCTGGCCACAGTTCTGGCGAAAGGTTGTTAAAATTTCAACTAAACAGCCAATCAAATTACACCCCTCCCTTCTGTGCTCCGCTCTGTGCTCCGCTCTGTGTGTGTGTTGATTGGCTGGAATTGTTTATGGACTGGTCCGAACCACCATGTTGGTTTCCCCTTTATAAAGCCAGGACTCTGTACGAACACCATAGCTTTTTGTTTTGAGCACACACACTGAACAGACAGTGAGAGAACTGTGAGGAGCAGTTTGTTGAATTTGACTAAATGTGTACTACATTCCATCTGGACAAGATGCACTGTCCACTTTCACTTACTTTAACACTAATTGATTGGGCTTCTGTTCGGACGTTGAATATGCAATATGCCACTCCATCATGATTACTTTTTGGATCACATTGTTTCTCTTGAGATTCTGTCACTTCAATCCGCATTTGGACCCCAGGTGCTGGAGAGCCATTTGGAAGCCTGACGACAACCTTTCCAAAAATTAAAACAGAAGTAAAGATGTTATGATGAATTTACAGTTCAATAAAGACTTCTAGACAATAAACACCCAGTTAAAGACTTCTATACAATAAATGATGGGCCACTAAAACACGTTCTTCTATATTCCGCCAAAGAATACATTGAAATAAAATATCATATTTCAAATTTATGAATATGGTGAATCTATATTTTCAGATCCATCAAGCCATATAACTTGACTTAAAATATACCACACACTGTGCTTTCATGATATATCAAAAAGTTCAAAATACAAATGACCCTTCCCTGTAATGTGAACTTCTCCTTACAGCTGGCTCAAAGGGTAGTCCAGGGAGGAAGTGAGGCTGGACACGTGACAGGTCCACCAGGTATGGGTGAAGAACGATGGGAAGAAAGGCCTCCGCCTCCTGAAGCTCCCCACCTCAAACAGCACCAGAGAGATCTCTTAGAAACCACTACACCAGGACACCACAATGGCAAAACCAATCTATTCTAAAAAAAATTCTAAATAAATAGTTTGATGAATATAAAAATGTGGGTTCATAACAAACACTTTCTCTATCCTTACTTACTTTTTATATCGGTGACTGACACGGCGACATAGAGCTTTGCTCCTGCCTCAGCCAGCTGCTGTGTTGACGTGTTCATTCTCTTGATGAGATCTTCAACGTTTGGTATTACGACCTGTGCCTTACCCTCCTTAATCTGAAATGATAACAGCCAGAGGATTGGTCGATTTGACATGAAGCCATGATTTCACTGAACCAAATGTTGAAGATGACCGGCGTCTTACAGCTCCTGTCTTCTCCATGCCTCTGATGAAGGTTATTTCTTTCTTCTCGTCTTCCCCCCACTTCTTCCCCCCTTCTTCCTCTCTGAATTTCAATCCAAACCGGGAGTGGAAAGCCCCATCCACGTTCTCACCATAAGAATACCTTGGATAAGAAAAACACACACATGATTCATGATTCCATGCTGATTTCCACTGCACTTCCAGAAACCTGAAAGTGAAAATGCTTTCTGCCACTTTACAGTTTCAGGTTATATCAATTATCACAATGACTTAAAACTCATCATACTTAGCCTCAATGGAAAAAGCGAACTTCTCAGAGTTTGCTAGGAAGAAGTTTCTCTCTGGTGTAATGGATGCAACAAAGCTGGGAAGAACTAAATAAAAACACAATACAATTTATAATTGCATAAAAACTCTCTGTCAGATAATGAACTTTGGCATAATAATTCGGATGCTATGACTATATTACACAGTAACGTGAGAGAGGACAGCAGTTCCGTCTTACCAAACTTCTGAACCTTAAACTCTCGAGTGGTAGGATTGTTCTCATCCCCTTTATAGTGTGCTGTGATCCTCCACACTCCAGGCCTAGAGTGAATGACATTTGATTGTGTAAATAAGCAAGTGCTGACTGATGCCCATCTTCTACTGATGCTGAAGTGCTGTTTAGTGGAACAGCTGTACAATGTGAGGCCATTGTAAATGTTATTGTATTGTTCATTTAGTATTAAAGAGCCCAATCTTACTCTGAAATATCGGGAATGTGAAAGTTCCTTGACATGATTCCATTTTTTGTTTGGAATGTTGAGGATTTGATTCGGTTCCCTCCAGCATTCTGTGGAAGCGATTTATATTTATAAATAAACATCAACACTGATGATATATTATATATATCTATAATATTAGATATACTAGTTTGAGGTTAGTTTTTATAAAATAGGTTCATCACTGAGTAATTGTCTCAATCCAAAATATGCTTTAAAAGAATGGAAAAAACATGAGTTTTGGGTATGAGTATATTCTTACTGTTATATAGACATGATTATATTCTTACTGTTATAAAGACATGAGTATATATACTTACTGTTATAAAGACATGAGTATATACTTACTGTTATAGAGACATGAGTATATTCTTACTGTTATATAGACATGATTATATTCTTACTGTTATATAGACATGATTATATTCGTACTGTTATAGAGACATGATTATATTCTTACTGTTATAAAGACATGAGTATATATACTTACTGTTATAGAGACTTGAGTATATTCTTCGACAGGCTTCATTGCGTGGTCCAGTGTGAATATTTTGTACTGTACTGTAATGACAAAGGATTTCACCAGGACATGATTAAGGTCTACATTTAAAATAAAATAAAAATACTAAAAACACAATTGTCTAATGAATACTTCAAACTCTTAGATGACTGTGCTCAATTATGATTTGCCCTAAATACTTCTCATACTGTTGTACCATTTTACCTTTCTGATTGGGGTTATAGATGGGCTGGTCCGTTTGGATAAAGATGTAGCCTTTATGTTTGGACACCAGAACCCTGGCCAATTCCCTTTTCCTTTGACCTCCAAAATCACACACCAGCATTAGATAAGGGGGCACTCCATTATCTGAAGCCTTCAGCAGTGAGGCTTCGTTCATCAACTGACAGGAGAAATAGATCAGAAACGTTGACCTCTTAATGTATTGCTCAAAATAGACAGTTGTATCTTCGGTAAAAAAAGATATCCAGATTACAGGAGACGGTAATTGTATCCATAAACAAACAAATAAACACTTCATAAATATCATACGTTATTGTGTAATAAAAAAAACATACTTTCATATCAACACACATAGACAAACAGTTCACACGAACATATTATTTGACTGAAGATAAGAGTGTTGATATAATTTGGTTGTACCTCAAGCATAGCAATCTTGGTTTTCCCTTCTTCCCCACCATTAAAAACAACCTGGACCTTTTCAGACATTAGCATTCCGGAGATCTCATGCTCTAGGTAGAGGGTGACCGGCCTGTTGAACAGCGCTTGGCCCAGCTGCACCGACACGCGCTCTTTCACTCCCACATGGAACACATTGGGAGCCGTCACAAGGAACCTCACCACAGACAACAGGAAAGCATTAGCAGCAGGCAACATCGAATGGAGACCATGGGCAGAATGTGGGTTTTTGAAGAAAAATGCTGGTGTTGTGTGTGTGTGTGTGTGTGTGTGTGTGTGTGTTTCAAAGTATATTCCTCCCACTTACCTGGCGTCACAGGTGACTAACTGTGTGCTCCACAGAAGGCTGAAGAGTAAGAAGATAGCAGAGCCCATCATGCAAAAGATGTGTGCTCTGTCTGCAGAACCTAGCCTTCAGTGACTGTATAAGAACTCTCTTTACTTTGTCATGGAGATTTCTCAACTCCTACCAGCCATTAACAGCTCAGAATCTAAATTCCATTCCGAGTCCGTGGTCTTTGACCCTATTTACTTTCCTAAATCACGTGATTTACAGAAACCCTGATGGTTTTGTTGAAGGGAGGGGTGTTTGACAAACCTGTTTGGTAAAATGAGTGCTTTTATGTCAGTAACCCAAGAACATTCATCAATGATTATTTTTGTGTAATTAAAATGTGTAATACATCTTTTTTTTTTTTACTTTTTAATTAAATGTTTCTGCAACTAAAAATAGCAAAAACATGCAAACTGGCCTTATGAATACATATATCACTATAGTTTTATGCACCTGATAAATGTTAATGACATTTACATATTTCTGACAATTTCCTGCTTAGAATTGTAGGAATCTGTTTGCAATTATATGAATATTTTACAGTCGGTCATGTACTATGTTGGACCAAATGGTTGCAGTGGTACACTCTGAAACTTGGCCTTCAGCCACACTGATATGCCAAAATATATTTGGCAGACAATATTTTTTCCCCCTAACAACACATTTTGCCAATCTGTATTAGCTGTGAAATATGACTGTTATTTTTTAATATTAATACATAAGTAAAAACATGAATGTAACATTAGGAATTTGTTCTGCAAGCTCGGAGGAGAAAAAAATGCTGGGTTTCTGCCGGGTTAATATTAACTTTATGGCGTATAGCAGTCCTGATAAGACTAGCATAGACTAGCATTAGCACAACTTCTATTAGACCCTTCTTTTCTGTCTACACCACCAGCAGCTGCTCATTCCATATCAACAATTTCATACCGCTACGCCGAGATGTGGCCTGGACATTCAAAGTGGACAGTTTTTAGCATTTATCTAACGGATGCTTCGTCCAAAACACAGAGGTCTACAATTCTTGGTTGCCATTGGTCTAACTGTGAACATGTATTTTCCCCCTCACACAACACTTGACCTGCCAGTGTTCCTTCTCCTTGCTTTTCATGAACACATACCTTCTGACACACAGACACCATTACTAACAGTAATTACATTACAGCAGTGTTGTCCAGTAGTGCACCCCCCCCCCCCCCCCACTCCTGACAATATCATTATATGGGATTATCATTCTGAATGCAGGCTAGTCATATATGTTATTCATTGTTATCCATCAGTACATCATGTATTCATTTAACTTAGTGTTTATTCTCATCCTTGCTTTGTGTTATGTTACATAATTATTCATATCTGTAAGTTTGTTATTTATAAAATATATAGGGAATCATATTATAGGGCTTTGGAACGCAATGAGAGTATGTCATGAGTGTGTGCATAAATGAACCTGTTATTGGGCATCCCTCTGTTCATATCGGACAACCTGCGGCGATTGGCGCCTCATAGAACAGCCCTTGACGTCACTCAAGTCATAGAGTACAGTTTGGGATTAAAGAAAATCCCCCTCCGTTACACTTGGCTCAAAGCCTATTCCCAAAAGACAATATTTCAGCTACATCATCCAAAAAAAAAAAAAACACACCCACATAGGTATAGCAATATGCATTTTGCTTTCTCTAGCTTCAGCACACAATGGCTTGAAATTCTCTTGACTTTTTCATGAAACATGATTGAATAAATTGTGCATAAGGCTATTATTGTGACCTGCTCACATGGCTGTAGTTAAACTGAGACAGGCCTAATATCAGTATGCTATGCAAACTACTTCCCACTTGAGAGGGGAAAAAGTGTGGTCAACCTCACAACAGCTACACACTTTAAAACCTCATAAATATAAGGCCTAATCTGACCCAATATGCCACTGAACTCTGTACATGCTCAGGTCATCTCAACTACTAACATGTTCGTTGACATCTCTGCAGATGGTCCAGCAAGCTTCCTGAGCACCATCCTCCAGGCCAATGGACCTCATAAGAAAAAGTTAAGACTCTTAACTCCACTTACGAAGTTCCCGGGACAATTCTGGCATTCATGAAAGTTTTCTTATCTGGGATTCGTTCTTAGCTAAGAACAGGATTTAAGAACGCGGAAAAGTAGTCGCCCATGTTCACATGTACACAAAGCTACGCAAGCCTCACGCAGCCCGCAAGGCTGTGATTGGACTGCTAACTACATCCTTTCCGGAGTCTCTCATTTCCGGTTTCATTCCCCATAATACCGCCATTTTTAAAAGCCAAGGCAAGACCCAGAAGATTTTGAATCATGAATCAGCCAGAAGAGCGTGTGTCCGATAGAGTGTGGATCGGGCCGAATTTTTCTGTCCGAGCCCGGCCCACGTCCGACAGAGTAGTGCCCCAGCCCGACCCGACAGCCATTCAAATATGTTGTCCGAACCCGACCCGAGCCCCGACGGAGTCAATGTCTCAACTGTTCATACTAATGACACATTTACGTTTTTATGAATAGCCTGCAGACCGTCTCACAAGCTTCTTCTTGTTGATTATGAACAAACATAACAGAAGAGGTCCGAAGATATGAGCACCTTTACAACCCCTCCTTCAACACTTATAAGGACGCTCAAATGACCGTGAATTCATGGAGAGAATACTATCCATTCTCACAGGAGACATCACCTGCACAGCAATCGGAGCATATTTGTCAAACGCGATAAAAGATACTGCTCTGATATACAGTATGCCCATTACATACTGAATTTTCTGTTTAGATCAAATAAGGTTTGTTTTCGACATACCGTGATATTTCAGATGATAGAACAGTTGAAATGAATGCAGAATCCCTTCATACCACAAAAAAAATTTAAATTGATTTATTTAAGACGGGTTTGGCCTGAAGTCCTGTTGTAAATTCGACCTAACGATAAAAGTACTTTATGAATCGGAGGATTAAAGATGAGACGTGAAGGGTGTGGGGGGGGGCTGGAGAAAGTTTCCTTAGTCCCCCAAAAAATATATATTTATTTTTATTTTGAGATCGTCAAATTCACACCTAACAACCGATTTAGTGAACTTATATTGTTTCATTTTTAGAGTTAGAAATAAAATTGTCTCGAGTAGCACAGGAATCCCGCCTGTTTGAGACTGTGGTGGCAAGCGCACGGCTCTGTTTGGTCGTGAGTGAGCCTCGCGAGCGTGCAGACAGACGGTGATAACGTCTAGTAAACAGACTTGGAGCGACTGTCCGACCCAAGCTGGTGAAAGCTGCCATAATCAGCTGCTGGATATAAAGATATAGCACATGAAGTTTAAAATAGTAAAAGAAACGAAATTGTTAAATCATCACAAGTTAATTATAGAGGAGACAGCACACTCGCAGATAAGCTGCTGGTGTCATAGGGAAGCAGAGATGGAGAGCTGGACATCAGAGAGCGAATGTTGTTGACCTTGGATCTGAAAAAGTCAATGAAGCTGTTGCATTGCAGTTATCGAAGGGTAATATGAGTTAGTAGAATAGTGGCAAAGTAAGTCCAGGAATGGTCAACACATTTAGAATATTCATATTATCTGTTGAGGTTTTTTTAAACAATAGTGCAGGACTCTTCATGATTACTGTTATGAATATTAACAAAAAGTTGTGATTTTGGAATAGAGTTCAAAGATTCAAATTAAGGCGTGACTTTTTTATTTAAACTTAAATCCTATTCTAGATTTGATAAAATGACCACATAAGTAAGGTTGTGAAAAACCTCTCACAATTCCTTAAATGACAAAATCGTTTTGATCACAAACGAAATCCCGGCGGGACGTTTTGGAGGTTCAAAGTCTTTGGGAAAATCCTGGCATCATGCCTCATTATCAAACACTGACAAACCTAACCTCTCGAACTAGAACTCTCATCGTTACCATGAAATGCCAGTTCCTGTTTGGCTAGGAAACAGGTTGCATTTACATTTACATTTACATTTAGTCATTTAGCAGACGCTTTTGTCCAAAGCGACGTACAAGGGAGAGAACAGTCAAGCTAAGAGCAATAAAAAAGCATGGTGTAACAATAAATACTACTTTACATGAGAATTAGAAAAACAACAACCTAGAAAAGAGGAAAAAGAAGTGCAGGAATGTAACTGCTGAAGTGCAAGTTAAGCGCTAGTCAGGTGCCAGTTAGGAGGGGAGGTGCTCTCTGAAGAGTTGGGTCTTCAAAAGCTTCTTGAAGGTAGAGAGGGACGCCCCTGCTCTGGTAGTACTAGGCAGTTCGTTCCACCAACGTGGAACTATAAATGAAAATAGTCTGGATTGCCGTGCTTGCACGGACGGCAGTGCCAAACGACGCTCACTAGACGAGCGCAGCGTCCTGGGTGTAACATTTGCCCTTACAAGAGCATTTAGGTAGGTGGGAGCAGAACCAGTAAGCACTCTGTAGGCAAGCATAAGTGACTTGAACTTAATGCGAGCAGCTACTGGCAGCCAGTGGAGCTCGATGAGTAGCGGGGTGACGTGTGCCCTTTTCGGTTGGTTGAACACCAGACGCGCCGCCGCGTTCTGGATCATCTGTAGTGGTTTCACCACGCAAGCCGGCAGGCCCGTTAGGAGGGCGTTGCAGTAGTCAAGGCGGGAGCTCACCAAGGTTTGCACCAGCAGCTGGGTGGCATACTGGGTTAGGTACGGCCTGATTTTGCGGATGTTGTATAGCGCAAAGCGGCACGACCTGGAGACAGAGGCGATGTGGGCCGTGAAGGTCAGTTGGTCATCAATAATGACCCCGAGGTTTCTTGCTGTTTTGGATGGAGCAAGAGATAAAGAGTCAGTATTGATCTTGATGTTGTGGTGGATGACCTGTTTGGCTGGGAAGACCATCAGTTCCGTTTTGGCCAGGAAACAGGTTGCATTAATGAGGTCTGTACTGACTTGTACTAAGTCCTATAAAGTATTACCCGATATCACAATGTCCGCAAGTTCTTGAGTCTTTATTCTTCAACTGATGAGCCCCAGGTCTTGACAAGCTCTGTAGCCTAGGATGGCTGGGCCGTTGCAGTCCACAATGTAGAATTTCCGGGTTATGGAGTTACTCTTGTACCTGCCTTCCAAAGTGCAGTAACCGTTAAAATGACTCACAAATGACCTTGTGTCTTCTCGTGGAACTTGTACTGGGCGAATATGGGGTTAGCTTTCGGTGTGAGGTATGCTGAAAATCCGTCATAGTACGTTTTTAACAATATCGCATCATCCTCCGTTATTTCCCTAGTGTTGCTTATGTGCCTTCCTTTGTCCCCGATCCACAGCAGGAGAAAACTGCATTTCTCCGCCTCCGTTTTCTGTCGTAGCGGTCCCGTGAACATGAGCAATGCATGCTGTTTGAATCGCCGCCACGCATCTGATAGGTTGGACGAATCCCATTCCATCCTCGGGGTATGGACACCGAAAGCCTCCATCTTCTCTTTTTTTTTCCAAGTGGGTTCGTAGTCTAACTACTTATTCTGACACCATGTACTGACTTGTACTAAATCCTATAAAAGTATTATAATACTTAATGTCCGGGAGTTCTTGAGTCTTTATTCTTCAACTGTCATGGTACATTCAACTGGTTTCCGGTTCACAGATAACTTCATAATAGAACAATGTTAATTTCGTTGACGAAAACTATGACAAAAAATATTCGTTAATTCCTTTTTCCCGTGACTAAAACGTGACGAAAACGGATCTTTGAAAATAAAAACTATGACTAAATCTATTTTAACTTTCGTTGACGAGACGAGACGAAAATGTTGGTGGTTGACTAAGTCACAATTTTTTTTTTCTAAACTTGTATGTTGCCTGGTCCTGTATCCATCCCTCCTCCACTCCCTGAGATGCCCAGACATGCAAGTGACGCCCTAACAAACGTTATATGATGGCTCAAGTTCAAGCACGCGGCACTGGAAGAAAAAGAATAGATATCTGCACAGTCTTTAATTATAACTTGACAGAAAATAAAACACAATGCACCGCAATAACGGGAGAGAAACCTTGTGGCTTCAAAATAGGTGGGAAGAACACAACATGAGGCACCTGAAAGCGCACAAGACAACCCTGCCATTTATGCCAAGGTAAATTAGCTATTAACTGTCAATGATAATTAGCTAATGTTAACTAGTTATTAGAATATATTAGCCAGCGTTAAGTTAACTTCAAAGGGACAGTCGAGTGTAAAGGTTGTGTCAGCTTGGATAACTAGCTAGTCATTTTCGATTGAAACCTCCCGTTAGGCTTGGAAAATGAGTTCCAAAACTTTTAGCTAGCTAACGTTAGCTAACTATGAGGTAGCATAGCTAAGTTATACTAGCTATCGATAACTAGCTAGTAAACGCATTGCAGAATGGACTATAGGACAGGCCACGCATGACATTAATCAAGAAAAAATAAATGAATATGTGATTGGTTTACATATCCTTGTCTATTTATGCAACTATCATTGGCACTACTATCAGATTGCACAGCAATTCATATGGAGGATATGTGGTTGATTTAACTAAGGCCAGGTAGGCATAGTAGTTGTAATGTGCTATCACATCATTTGAATCTTCAAAATCTAGACTTGATATTCTCTTATATTTTAATGATAATACTTGTTAACAGGTAGGCTTATACCTTCTGCCTACCTGCACAGCGGAATACTGATTCAGAGGAATGAACGGACGTTTAGACGTTTGTCTCTTTAGCCATCAATGCGTGGCATTATTTATTAAAAGTACAACAGGCTGCTCTCCGTGAGAGTCAGGTAACAAGTGAATGAGAGAGGGTGAACATCCCCGTTTATAAGATCATCAGTCACACGTGACTGATGTCATATGAGGCGCAACAGTGCCTCCTGCTGGACAAATATAATTACATACATACATTCATACACTTATCGACTCTCAACACTCCCACTTATGAATGACATGTATACTGTACAACTTTTACATAATAAAATGAACAAAACAAACAAAAATGGCAGTGTCAAATGTCAACATTTTACAAACCAAACATGACTCCTGCAAACACGAAACATAGGTCAGGACGTGTACAGGTTGTCAAGTAAATGAGACTGCCGACAGCCTCCCTGTACTTCTTCACATCAGACATTTTAGCCGCATCTTCAGAGTAGTCTAACTTTGGGTCACATGGTGTTTCTCTGATTCTACACTCCTGCATGTCGAAACGTTCCAGTATCTTTTCAACATACCTCTTTTGTGACACTTTTACATAGCCATCAGACTGGCTGAAGTCCATGCCCAGAAAATATTTCAACCTACCTAGGTCCTTCATCTTAAATCTGGTAGAAAACATGTTTTTCGCTTTCTCTAGACTCTCGTTGTTGCTGGCTGCAATGATAAGATCATCCACCCAGACAACTACTATTACCTTCCCTGTCTCTTCAGACTCTTTTGTGTAGACGCAGTGGTCTGTCGGGTTCTGAGTGAAGTTATCATCTACTAGGCATGTGTGGAGCATCTCATTCCAATTACGCCCCGACTGCTTGAGGCCGTAAATTGACTTCTGTAGTTTACACACTAACTTCTCTCCCTCTTTTTCGTAACCTTCAGGTTGTTCCATGTATATACCTCGATCAATGGGGGCGTGCAGATAGGCTGTTTTCACATCCATTTGATGCAAGATCAAATCGTCTTGGGCTGCCTTCTGCATCACTACACGTATACTTGTAAGATTGGCTGTTGGTGAGAATGTTTCGCCATAATCTATCCCTGCTCTCTGACTGTATCCTTTTGCTACAAACCTAGCTTTGTACTGGTCGTGTCCGTCAATGTCACCCTTGATCGAATATACCCACCTTCCTCCCACTGTCTTCCTGCCCTCTGGTAACTTAGTCAGGGTAAAGGTCTGGTTGTCCTCAAAAAACTTCATCTCCTCGTCCATCGCTTTCTCCCACTTTCCTGACTCAGTTGATGTCATGGCCTCTTTAAAGGTCAGAGGTACACCACAAACTGCACGGTAGCAATAATCTACACTAATGAGTGTACTGTCATCATCAGTATCTTCCACAGTATAATCTCTCAGATACCCCGGGGGTTTACGCTCTCTGGTGGGGTATCTCCCACTGTCTGAGGCATGTGGCGTCACCCTAGGGTGCTTCTCGCCCTCATCCTCTGATGCTGACTGTGGACCGTCAGCCTGTACATCTGTGCTCAGTACACTAGGCTGTGGAGTCTCTATGCTTTTGTCACAAGCTACTTCAGGGTCCAGTGCTAGCTCCTGTGTCTGAGTCTCGTTTTCACAGGTTGTCTTGGTGATAAACTTTACCAGTCTGTGCTTCTGCACTTTTCCTTTACCGGGGTAGTAAACTAGATAGGCGGGACTGCCCTTGTCATGCCCTACAAAGAGTCCTCTCTCACACCAAGAATCTAGTTTCCCTCTGTCTTGCTGGTAGGCATAGCACACTGACCCGAATTTATGCATACTGCCTAGATTGCACCTTTTACCTGTCATTGCTGTATATGGGGTAGTGCCTGTGTGTTTGTTAAAGCACCGGTTCCTGGTATAGGCTGCTTCCTGGATGGCATAGTGCCAAAGACTCTTAGGTAGGTCACTGTCGATAAGCTTACATCTGGCCATCTCAAAAAGAGTGCGCCCTTCCCTTTCAGCTGTCCCGTTCTGGTGCGGGGAGTAAGGGCAGGAAGTCTCGTGTCTGATTTTGTTCTTTCTCAGTAGTGTCTGAAACTCTCTGTTAATGAACTCGGTCCCGTTATCTGATCTGATGCATTTTACAGTGCCATAAGGCGCTACATCTGCCAGGTACTTCTCAGTGGCCTGAACTGCATCACTTTTTGCTTTCAGAAAGTAAACCAACACTGCCCCCGTACACACATCGGTGAAAGACTGCATGTACCTGAAACCATCTATGGACTCATTGTTTACTGGACCAGCTAGGTCTGTGTTCACCAGTTCAAGTGGTGTCTTTACCTTCTCAGCCGGATCTCTGTTTCTCGTTTGAGTGAACTTTCCCTCTATGCACACTGTACATTCTTTATCAGGCCTACGCTTTGCACCTTTAATGTGCATGCCTTCTGTTACATCCTGCAGCTTCAAGATATCTTTGTAATTGCAGTGACCCATTATCTCATGCCATGTCTGGATATCATAGCTGACATTACACACATCATCTACATCACACTCGGTTTGCAAGTAGTACATTCTCTTATATACACAAATATTATACCTTGTGCCATCCGGCGACAATATGACATTTTTACCTTCCTCGAAGAACACTTTGGCACCGTGAGCGGTAGCAGACTTCACTGAGAAGAGTTCTTGGGGGTACGAGGGGATGTAGAGAGCGTTCTTTAAAGTCACTGCACACCGGCGCCCCTCGCTGTTTATGAGGCATACCTGTGCATCTCCCCTGCCTTGCGCCACCCCGACGGTACGCTTCCCGTCTGCCAGCTCCATGCTGTGTCTCTCCGGCTTGAAGGTGCTGTCGAAGGGCTTGAACTTGCTCCTGTCGTTGATGATGTGGGACGACGCGCCCGTGTCCACGATCAGTCCCTTTCTCTGGATCTGCAGCCGTTGCCCTGGGAGGCTGGCATCTTCTGTGTGTGCCCTGAAGGTGCGGTCTTCTCCTCCCGCGGCTCCCCGGGCGCCATCTTGTTCACGACCTGCTCTCCAGCCACCGTCGTCGCCGCCATCTTGGACACACACACACCGGGCGCTCCGTTCCCGCTCCTTCTTTGAGCATGCCTTGTCTGTGTGTCCCCTGCTTTTGCAAAAACTACACCAAACTTTCTCTGTGCAGTCATCCCTTCTGTGGCCCTTTTCTCCGCACCGCCAACACACCATCTCCACTGGCCCGGTCTTTTTCCTTGGCGCCGCTCGGGCCCTCAGCAACCTTTCTCCCGTCTCTTCTGCGACTGGGTCTGAGTCTTCTGAAGCCTCGAAGTTCCTCAACTTTGCCTTGAACTCTCCCAGCGTCATGTCTGCTGAACCATGAGTCACCATCAGTGTGAACGGCTTGTACTTCTCCGGTAACCCCCTCATGATCATCGCCATCATCAGTCCCTCACTCGGTGCTTCACCTGCACCCCTGAGTGCCGTTATGATCTGCTCAGCTCGGATCACGTATTTGGTTACAGTCTCGTTGTCAGCTTTCTTCAGCGCAGTCAATGTTATGTACAGCGAGACAATCCGGGGTCTACCTTTTCCGATGTAGTGTTCTCTTAACACTTTGAGGCTCTCTCGGCCCTTGTCCTTAGTGTCTCTGAATATCAGTCCCAAGCTCGTATTGTCAAGTAGCGGCGCCAATGCACAATAGGCGTCAGCATTCAGCTTGTCATCATTAGCCTTTTCTCCAACCGTCAGTGGTCCACTGGGCTCTGTGAGGATCGTCTGCTTCAGCCCCACTCCGTGCATGCAGCACAGCATCCTTTCTTCCCAGAGCTCATACTCCTCTGCTCTCCCGTCAAACGTGGGCCACTTGCTTCTGTTCATCATTTCTGTTTGTAGCTCAGTTTAGCTCCTTTTCAGCCTAGCTTTAGCTTCCCGGTACTCCCGATGCTAAACTAGCTCTTTTGGATAATCCTACTTCTGTATGCTAGCACAGTCTTGCTAGCAATCTACGCACGTGTCGGTCAAACTTTATCATCATTCTCCGTTAGCTGGGCCCATAACCTGTTAACAGGTAGGCTTATTCCTTCTGCCTACCTGCACAGCGGAATACTGATTCAGAGGAATGAACGGACGTTTAGACGTTTGTCTCTTTAGCCATCAATGCGTGACATTATTTATTAAAAGTACAACATGCTGCTCTCCGTGAGAGTCAGGTAACAAGTGAATGAGAGAGGGTGAACATCCCCCTTTATAAGATCATCAGTCACACGTGACTGATGTCATATGAGGCGCAACAGTGCCTCCTGCTGGACAAATATAATTACATACATACATTCATACACTTATCCACTCTCAACAATAACGTCAACGAACTTGACTTAGCATAAAACAAGCCAGCACTACCTTCTTGCAAAAAGGCTAATTAACATTAGCTAACTTCAGAGTTCAACTCTCTAGGCGTGTTTTAGGTAAATTGACACGATAAATACAAGCACATATAATTTAGACAAATGAAGTGAAGTGCATTTATTTCATAAGACACATAACATGATATGCTCTTTGGCAATGATGCCAACGTTATCATTAGTTAGCAAAGCTAACATTGGTGAACTTTAGCTGGCCTGCCTATTTCCACGAGGTTAGCCTATTATTCGATATTAGCTACTGAAGCAATGGATCTAAATTGATTCCCCCTAACTCTGTGCAATTTCAGGAAAATTTAACCATTTTATCTACCTTTCATACAAGTCTTCAAATATTCACCTTGAGCGCATCAGCTCTTCAGTCCAGCACCACGAGGTAAAAGGAAAGATGGCAGTTTGAAGCTTAAAAATGGGCGGAGAATCAAACCAAACATAACTATTTTATATATTCTAAACATGACAATCTCAAAGACTGTACATCCCAAGAGTAGAATAGTTCTACATGATTTATACATGTTTAGAGACGGAACATAATGTAAAGTGTAATGTTTTATATACTAAATAGAAACATAAAAAATCAACAACCCCTCTTCTCCCTTTTTTTCAGTGTGTTATAGATTCCGCAATCCCAAATATTTCACTCTTCAATGGGGGTTAAAGTTGGTCGCCAGGTGACCACCAGGTCACCACTACCATGTCAGTGAAATTAAACTAAACACAAATAGTTCAATTCATTTTAAACTAAAGAGGGCAAATTAGAAGATATAATTAACTAAAAAAGTCAGAAATGCGTTCAAAAAGTATATATTATTTTAGTTCACAATAATCAATAATCACATAGAACCTTTGCTGGACTCCAAACATGCCAGGTGGATATTTCTGGAGTATTGGTCTTCTCGGACCAACCTGCTTATAATGTCACCGATGCTGCTAGCACCATGGTTTGCACCCTCAGTAGCGGTGGAGGGTTGACCTCCTTGACCACGACGTTCCTCTTCTTCAAAATCCACATCAGATACCCCTGGCATTTATTCTTCTTTTGCGTTACTCTCGTTTCCCAATGATTCTTCCAAACGTGGGCATTTAGGTAGCAAAAACGATGCATTGTTGATGTTAACTTGACACTACAGCACACTAGCTCGCTTTCTCCTCAACCGTCCGGATATGTCAACGTTCACGCGTGCGACAGGGTGGTTTGATCCCGGTCCGCTCATATACAAAAGCTAACATTAACGTGAAGTAGAGTTAACTTGCGGCCAACACCATTGTATTACAAACACTGACAACACACACACACATAATGAGAAGGTACACCTGGCGAATCTCTCGCCTTTTATCTTTCACCTTTGAATAATGTAACTTATAAACACGTCGTTTTACAGCGCTGTGGCCGTCCTTAAAAGATGTGTCAATAAACAAACTTCTGCATCATGTGAAGCAGACACGTTGACTTCACTACTTATTAAGATATTTTAAATATGGAATGTTCAATGCCTTATCGCGCTGATGTGTCCGAGCCCCAGCCCCCAATTCTAAATATTTGTCCGAACCTGGCCCGGCCCGTTGTGTCCCGTCGGAAGAGGTGAGGAGATATGAACATTTATACAACCCCAATGAAGTTCATAAAATATAAAAAAAAACACTTAAGAAAATGTTCGAGAATGAGGTCCAATGTTCCTTCCCACCAGCATCAGCAGGCAATCTAAGACTACACTCTTTTAGTTTGTGATCTCTCGGTGGTCACTTAAGCCAGGGGTTTTCAACTGGTTTTGTCCCAGGGACCACCATTCTGACCAGAAAGTAATCCGCGGCCCACTGATGTGCCAGTGATTCCCAAAACATTTTACAGTCCCGTACGCTTCTTTTTCATGTTTGTAACCGCCGCCGCCACGCCCCCTCCCCCCGCACACATATTCTGCCTATAATACTTGTCAGTGTAATTTCTTCGCTGAATATGGGTCTACATCAGTATTTTGGGCAATGCGACTTGGCTATTCAGACATAAATATGTCGACAGGCCCAGGTATATTTATAAAAATATAAAAAGTCAATGGTGAACTGATCAACATAGGCTCATGTCGCGGACCCCCTGCAATACCGTCGCGGACCACCAGGGGGCCACGGACCCCTGGTTGAAAACCCCTGACTCAAGCTACCAAAATAAAACAAAGCCTTTTCCCAGGGAGTGAAGGTGTCCACTGTGTGCACTAATGTCTGATTACGAAATAGGAATAACACCGGGATTAAAAAACATCTATTTTATTCCTTAAAAAACATCATGTGGCAAGAAATATAGAAAAAAAGTATCTACAAATACAAATACATTGAAACAAGAGCGCAAATTACTCAAAATCACACACACAAGCATGTGAATTTTAAAAACAATCTGGAAGGATTTGGGGTTTTAACAGAGCTGCACCCTGACCTGGCACCATGGGATTGGAAATACAAAGCCAGCCTAGGCGCTCAAGTGGTGACTGTGATGGTTTTAGATCTGACATCACTACGCCTGCTGGATGTCAAGCCTGAGTCACACTACCTGGCTAACTTCACACTCCCAGCAAGAGAAGCGCTAACATGTAGCCTTGGTGCTTTGTGTTCATTTTTTTGTTGTGATTCTGTAATAGAATCAGAGCATTCTGCTGTAAGGCATTTCGTGCTGACAGCAATGAGGTGACAGGCTGTTGCCTGAGAAACATCAGATGAGAAATCGCTTGTCCACCAGAGTTTTAGCAGCCAGATTCTTCCTGCCAACTGCATCACGGATGAGACGAAATACCTGTAAAAGAACGACAGCTTGTCATAGCTCCAAATAAATTCCATTAATTCTCCAACTGTGCTGTATTTTTTTTATTTGTTTTAATCTGTAAGGCAAAATTCACCCACAGAATGAGTAAATCCAGAACATGGACATTCACGGTGTTTGGCCAGGAGGCCAAGAGTCACCCTCAGCTTCTCCTCTCCTATCTCTGTCCCCTGCTCTCTCACTCTCTCTCTCTCTCTCTGAGTCCCCTGCTCTCCTACTCTATCACTCTCTCTCTCCCTCTCTCCCTTTCTCTCTCTCCCTCTCCTATCTCTGAGTCTCCTACTCTATCTCTCTCTCTCTCTGAGTCCCCTGCTCTCCTTCTCTTTCTCTCTCTCTCTCTCTCTTTCCCTCTCCTATCTCTGAGTCCCCTGCTCTCCTACTCTATCACTCTGTCTGTTTGTCTCTCCTTTACCATTTTTCTGTCTGTCATTCATCTCAGGATTGGGTTGATGTTCTTTCAATCTCATGCATTCAGGTTTATCAGATGTATTTAATCATTCAAGAATATTTGGTCTAATTGGCATCTGTTTATTCAATTGGTATTATTGACAGTTGTACTTTTTTGTTTTACTTTACATTCCTGTAACATTTAAGCTTACCGTTTATTGTATTAATAAACTGTTCATTCATTAACCATTCATACAACTTCTCTCATGTGCCATGCCATTACAGCTAACAACTGGCTTCTTTATTGCTCTGTAATATTGTAGGTCAATTGTAGAGTCAGATTAATTATATTTTCCCACAATATTTACCACTCTAATCCATTCTACTGTCCCATAATGTTCTCAAGTGTTCTCAACACCTTCCAGCCTGGTGTTTTTCGTTGTTGGTAACATTTTGGCTCCTCTTACCAATCCATGACCGTTCATATGATTCAGACATGCTCAGGCAAAATTCTAGAACTAAAAACCAGCAAGTAAAATATCCATACAATTAGTCTAGCAGACATGATATAAAATTGAACTAAGGTTGGCTGGTTAAACCCTCACCATTAAGCAGGTTTTATTGTATTGTCATAAGACTTACCATCTGCTGTAGGTAGGTGAGCGCAGCAGCGAGGATGAAGTTCTGGCTGGCCAGATCCACCACACAGAAGAAGAGCGTGTCAAAGATGAGAAGCGTCGCTTCATTCCCATAGAACAGCACATCACTGAAGGAGTGCGACTCATCTACACCAAGACACACGTACACAGACAAACACAATTACAAGTTATCTACCACACAAAAAAATAACTATATGGACTGATATTTGTTACGTTTTGTTAGTAAGAAATGTCCACCGTTGTAAAAGATGCTCTTCTCGATGGGTTCCATAAACTCCATTCCAATGACCCTCTCGAGCAGGAGCTTGTCCCGCACGATGTAATCCATCTCATGGTGCGCCTGCAGGGACACAATACTATGCTTAAGTGCACAACTCAACACCAACTCAACTGCAATCAGCCCAACTTACTGCCTTTCCACACAATATGAGAATAACCAATCCATCAGCATTGATCCTCAGCGTCCTGAAGTGTTCATTCAAATCACTCAGCAATGTCCCTTCCACTCACATGGTCGATGATGGACCCGAGGAACCGGTTCATGGTATGGTACGCCTTCGTGCTCTGCTCAAATGGATTGGCAGAGGCATCCACTAATCTTGAGGGGCCATTCCTCTGTGGACAGGTGTAAAAAGAATGAGTGAGAATTTGTAAGACTGGTTTCTCTTTGTGTGTGTGTGTGTGTGTGTGTGTGTGGGTTTTGAGTCTTACTCGGCTCAGAGGCTCCAGGATGCGATCGTACTGATTCCTTAGGCGGTCAGTAATGGCAATCTGGAAGGTTTGAGTGTCTGAGTTTGGCAACAGGCCCCTCTGCCCACATAGATTATCCTACATATAGAGACACACACAGAGTAAAGAGCCGTATGAGGAATGTGCCGTTAACACATGGGCAATCACACTGTAGAATGTGCCAATGACACATGGGCAAACACAGACACGGTAGAATGTGCCAATGGGCAAACACAGACACGGTAGAATGTGCCATTAACACATGGGCAAACACAGACACGGTAGAATGTGCCATTAACACACACACGGTAGAATGTGCCATTAACACATGGGCAAACACACACACGGTAGAATGTGCCAATGGGCAAACACAGACACGGTAGAATGTGCCACTAACACATGGGCAAACACACACACGGTAGAATGTGCCATTAACACACGGGCAAACACAGACAGTTCATGCCTAAACGTTGAGTCTGTGTACGGTGAACACAAGCATACATACTATAGTTTAAAATAAATGTGTTCATGCCTAAACGTTGAGTCTGTGTACGGTGAACACAAGCATACATACTATAGTTTAAAATAAATGTGTTCATGCCTAAACGTTGAGTCTGTGTACGGTGAACACAAGCATACATACTATAGTTTAAAATAAATGTTCTGTATGTGTTCATTCTCATTTGTTTCACATAGGACACAGAAGAGGTACCCAATCAGCTGTGGGTACTGTGAGGATGGCGTTTCACTGCTAAATAGACAATGACTATAAACTATAGAGTTTCATTATGCTACAACTACAACCTGACTGCATTTCTTGAAACTTCTCTCACACACACAGCCAGATACAGCCAGAACACACACACTTACCGCCTCTCTCTTCAGGTTAGCGTTCATCTCCTCCATATTGGTATCAGCATGGCCGTGGACAGAGCGGCCGTGGATGTAGTAACCAAAGCAACGGTGGGACAGTACCAACACAGAGACCTGTAACATGAACACACACACAAGACCAGACACACACACACACACACACACACACACAAGACCACGCACACACAAGACCACACACACACACACACACACAAGTGCATGAGCTCAACTAGTAGAAATCTGTTGACAGACAGAATGTATTCCAAATAAAGACAGCCATGGAGGTCGCTAGAAGACCCATCGTGTTCAGACTCACATTGCTGATGGAGCAGAGATCCACAAACTGACGAATCTTATCCTCAACAAAGCGCTCATGAAAAACTGTGAAGAACACCACCTGCAGACACATTAACATGCAGACATAAACAGAGGAGTTGGCTCAGATCTTCATTCTTCTGGCACCCAGACTCATGACTCAAGATATCGGGGTGACTTGGACAGGAATCAGAGAGTATGACGGCGATGTGGGCGGGGACGCTGAGAGTATGACAGCGATGTGGGCGGGGACTCTGAGAGTATGACAGCGATGTGGGCGGGGACTCTGAGAGTATGACAGCGATGTGGGCGGGGACTCTGAGTATGTGGGCGGGGACACTGAGAGTATGACAGCGATGTGGGCGGGGACTCTGAGTATGTGGGTGGGGACTCTGAGAGTATGACAGCGATGTGGGCGGGGACTCTGAGTATGTGGGTGGGGACTCAGAGTATGACAGCGATGTGGGCGGGGACTCTGAGAGTATGACAGCGATGTGGGCGGGGACTCTGACAGTACTACAGTGATGTGGGCAGGACGTTTGTGTCTGCTGTAATAGTCAATAACATCCTATTCAGTCTTCCTGGACCTGTGGTGCAGAATATTAATCTACAACAGCCGCCTTTGTTATCTGTTACCTCTTTGTCATCCATGGAAGTGATGAATGCATAAATTATCCTCCATCAAACTATTTTCAGCAATGCTATTACCAATGCCTTACAGTTCAACCATCAGATCACCTTTGAAGTTCAAGTAAAGTGTGCAACAACGAGGGATGAAGGCCATGTGGATCCTGAGCAGGGCTGGGAGATGATTTTGGCTTCCAACGATTATGAAAACAACATAATCAAGACAAAGCAATGATTGTACCGCGTTCCGTTTCGCAACGTTGCTCTGGTTTTGTCCTGCGTCATCGATCCAGCACCCAGTGGTGCGCTTTCACTTCTCCCTAAAAGCCCACTCTAGAGCTAGTGATATCATGTTGGGTACATGAGATGAGAGCACCATACTCTGTGTGTGTGTGTGTGTGTGTGTGTGTGTGAGTGTGTGAGTGTGTGTGTGTGTGTAAGTGTGTGTGCGTGTGTGTGTGAGAGTGTGAGTGTGTGTGTGAGTGTGTGTGTGTGTGAGAGAGTGTGTGTGTGAGTGTGAGTGTGTGTGTGTGTGAGAGAGAGAGAGAGAGAGAGAGAGAGAGAGAGAGAGAGAGAGAGAGAGAGAGAGAGAGTGTGTGTGTGTGTGTGTGTGTGTACATGTGTGTGTGTACATGTGTGTGTGTGTGTGTGTGTATCTCCATGCTTACCTGCAGCAGGCCCACACTGAGCCAGAGGCAGGAGGCCAGGCCGAAGCGCAGCACCTGGCTGTCGGGTGGGGTGTAGGCGCCAGGCGGGCGACGCAGCGTGGACCACGGGTCCCTCAGAGCCAGGCTGGAGAAGCCCACCACCTCCAACAGGAAGAGCACACACAGCACCTGGAAGGTGGGGCTGATCTTGCGCAGCGTCTGGATCTCGTTCCATTCGTTTGCCACAAAGTAGGTCCTCCAGATGCTGACCGGAGCTGCCGCACTTCTACCCTCACCGCCTCCTTGCAAGGAGCACACGGACAAACAGTACATAAACTACAGATATTGTTTTCATCCAGAAACCAGGGTAGCTAAGCCCGTTTTGGACTAGACTAGGCAGTCCTATCTACCATTGACAGGGATTGAAAAGCCAGCTCAAAAACACAGATTCAAAGCAAACAAGAGTCCCATCAGCAGAGGCACACACAGAACCAGCTGCAGCTCACCCTCCATTGGCTTGAGTGCTTTGCTTCGGGGCCTCTCCCAGTCTATGAAGAATATATCCACAGAGAGCTGCTGCAGGAGCTTGTGGAGGAACTGCACTGCCTAGAGAGGGAGAGGAAGGACAGATAAGGAGGGGGAAAAGAGAACCAAGTCAAGGGGCTGTAGGTGGCTGATTGGAGTATGGGATAGGGACTGATTAGTGCTGGTGGTATTCTCACCTTGAAACCGAAGGCACAGCCCACATATGTTACAAACCTCTCCTCCTGCTGAGGCAACGGCAGTAACACAGATACAAACTGCTGAGCCTGGAAACACACACACACACACACACACACACACACACACACACACACACACACACACACACACACACACACACACACACACACACACACACACACACAGTTTAGCAATGGTGTCCTTGACCTTTGAGGCCAAAAGAAAGAGGAGGAAACACAGCTCAGAGACTTCGAGACACAAAGAGGAAGAAGAAAAAGCCAACTTGCCTCCAGCGTCTGGAGAGAACACACACAGACAAGTTTAAGCAGAAGAAGAAAGAGGAAGACAAATACAAATATCAAAGCTGGGCACAAAGGATTTGGTAACATAAAGACACACCACAACATCCTCCCCTCATGTGTAATGCACATCCACACTAGGGCTGAACGATTTGGGAAAATAATCTAATTGCTATTTTTTTTCCCCCCAATATTGCGTTTGCGATTTAATATGCGATTTTTTTATTTTATCCAATTTTTTTTCCTAACAAATCGTAATGAATGATTTAAATATGACAAACACAATATTAGATACATTTAGTGTAAAATATTATTTCCCACATTTTACATTTTTATTTAACTGCTCATTACAGAAACAAGAAGAACAAATCGGTGTGCATTTAAGTCATTTAAACAAAGTCATTGTAAGAATAAACACACAAGGCATGCACTTTTTAAACACAGTGTGCAAAATTTACCATCTTAAGAAAATATATATATAATATAATACATATATTTTTTTAGACCACGTTTTTAATCGCGAACGTTGCGGTTAGAAAATCGCGTTCTATCATATCGCGATTAAATCGCAAATGCAATTAATCGTTCAGCCCTAATCCACACCACAACATCCTCCATCATGTGTAATGCACATCCACACACCACACACAACATCTTCCATCATGTGTAATGCACATCCACACACCACATCCACACACCACAACATTCTCCATCATGTGTAATGCACATCCACACACCTTGTAGAAAATGAGCCAGTAGAGGCCAGTTCCCACGGTGATGACGAAGAAAACATTGGCCAAATCCCCAGCATAGAACAGCAGAAACTTCACAATGGTCTGAAAACAGGAACAGAGAAACAGAGATTTTTTTCAAATGGTTTTGATACCAGTGCTATAATGTGGTGTGTGTCTGTGTGGTGTTGTTTACTAATGTGGTGTGTGTCTGTGGTGTTGTTTACCTCAGCAGTGCTATAATGTGGTGTGTGTCTGTGTAGTGCTGTTTACCTCCAGGTCAATCATTTGAGAGACGATTCTTCTCTTCCAGCTGGCGGTCTTTACCAGCGAATAGATAACAGCTACACCACCTAAAACACCCAGAGCAATCTGCCCAAACACACACACACAACACACAAACAACACCGTCATCATCACAGCTCACACCGAGGGCATCATACCAATCCTGAATTATAAATATTGTACAAAATGTTGCAGAGGCACACACACACACACACACACACACACACACACACACACACACACACACACACACACACACACACACACACACACACACACACAATGACTCACATCAGTCTTCACCCGAGCTTCATTTTGATCCATCTCATATTCCATAGAGAAGGCCACCTAAAAAGCCCCGTTAAACATAAAAATATAAAAATACAAGCAACACAAATGATCATTAAACTCAATGTTAGCATGGCCACGTGTTAATATGATACTCCTGTTCATTTCATTAGGGTTGGTAAAGGATATCTATAGTAGGTAATCACAGTCGTGAGGATATCCTTTACCAACCCCATGAACATGAGTGTCATATTGCTCTTATCCAACAGTTCTACTACTGACTAATTGAGTCTGAGGACAGAAGATTGTGTCTTCTTTTCTTTATTTCAAATTAGTTTATTCATTCCGCACCCCAAAAAATAGCAACAACCCGAGTTTTTGGCATACCTCTGCTACATTAGCGCCAACTCCAAAACTACAACATGTAACATTATAAAATTGCTGCCTTCCATTCTGCTTTGAATGTTTGACGCAGCACAATTCAACAGTTTAAGTATATCAAACACGGAGGGATCAAAAATCCTTCACAATGCGCACACACACACACAGACACAGACACAGACACAGACACACACACACACAGACACACACACAGACAGATGTTAGATTCCAGTGATATTTCTCATGTACAGATATCTTGTGTATGTTCCTCCACCACTACCAGGGCCGTAGGCCCAAATTCCAGTAAGGTTAGATTCCTCCTGGCGCCTGGGTTCTTAGGCTGAAGGACATTGATTGACTATCATGGTCATGTATGTGTATGTGTGTGTGTTAGAGATTGTTATGCATTTCATTCGGTTTACGTAATGCCACCAGTTAAATTAGCCTGTGCCCCGAGGCTCAGGGGATCAGAGCGACTCGCGGAGCAAGGAAGAACCATCTCCTGAAAGACGACCCCCGACACGCACCCGCGTGTGCCCGGCGACTCTTAGAACTCTGCTCAACTTAGAATACTTAGGCTCAGAAAAGTACTTAGTGCTATTTCTTGTCTGCTACAATAAATATCTTTGGCTCTGATCCGAACCGCTCCAGCTTCCTTGATTGAGACAACCAACTAGACCACCTTTTAGAATTAAGTGTAGTAGCCTAAATATAGAAAAGAATCTTACACACACACACACACACACACACACACACACACACAGAGTGGCACTCACAGAGATGGTCTGTGTGAGTGGGTCGGTGATGAGGATGTCTGTGTAGGAGACAGTGACGAGAGGAGGATACACCTCGCCTCGCTGCGTCAGCGGCACCAGCTGGAACCTGTGACACAACAGGACAGCGTCAGCACCGTCAGCATGTCAGCCACTCCGGTGTTATGGCCACCATCTGCCCTGTGCCATCTCACCTTATCCGGATGTCTGTGGCCACGCGTATGACTCTGGGGGTGGCGCTCAAACTCTTCTCTCTCCCACTGAGCGTGTCCACGATCATCAGTCTGCGCGTCAGGTACCAGTTATTCATGTTGGAGCCTACAGCGGGTACATACACAATGGTTACAGACACACACACACACACACACACACACACACACACACACACACACACACACACACACACACACACACACACACACACACACACTCCAGTTACTAGGTTTAACTCAAGCAATTGTTGTTCAACAGGAGAGTGACCATCTAGAGCAGGGGTCGGGAACCTTTTTTGCCTGGAGAGCCACTTTTACCATTTTTAAAAAAAAAATTTATCTCAGAAGAGCCACAAAAAAGACGGTTACAAGAAAAAGTTTGGATATTTAACTAACAGTTACTTTTATTCAACAGAGTTTTTTTTAATACATTTTCTACTAGTTTTAAAAGTTATGGTACTAGTAACTTGATATGTAAATGGCAATGGGAAATGACAGAAGTTTACAACGTTACAACGACAACACTCGAAATTGAACATTACCGGTAGGCCTACCAGAGATCTGGTGCTGCATAGACTTGCTGATGGCCTTTGTTAGAGTAAAATCACTCTTTCGTGTTGTTTTGGAGAGGAACCACCATACGAAGCAATTTGTTGTAACAAGGATAAGTTTTACTGGTAGATACTGACACAATACAACTTGGCCAACAGACAGTCAAGTACAGTCAAGCAAGCCGGAGAATGCATTCTGATCTGATACAGAGGATGCTCAAACTTTTAAGGCCTAATTCTGTGATGTCACTCTGGCCCCCTGCGCCGCCCATCTACACTGTCTCGTCCACTCTGCTCATAGTAAATAACACATGATTCTTGTGCTATTCTCCACTTACAGAACTTCTGTTTTTAATCTGCTGACACATCTATGTCTGGAAACTCTCCCTTATCTGCGCCACGGACTTGACCACTTATGATTTCTCCTTTCGCTGCCCTTTCTCATAGCCTTCTGTCCCAGTTTTAACTTGCTCTCTCGTCTGGCTTTACATTTCCCACGTGAATGTTACTTGCTGTTTTCTGACTGACTTTTTCATGTGATTATTGTATACTTCATTTGATACATTTGATTTGATATGATTAGATACATTTGATAATTCAAATGTATCTTACACCTTGTAGTCTGGCTCATATTCAGTGAGGTGAAGCTTCATGCAAGCATTGAGGCTTTCATCATTTAAACGCGAGCGCAGGTTCATCTTTATATTTTTCATATGTGAGAAAGATTTCTCACATGCATAAGTCAGTGGAACCGAACATGGTTAACACAGCAATACCAACACGTTGCAATGTGCGATATGTAATGGACAGTTCAAGTTTTTTAGAATCAGAATCATTTTTAGAATCAGTTCGTCTTCGGATGGAAGCTTTCTCATGTCAGTCCACTTGTGTTCGCTCGCAAGCTGTGCTCGCTGACGTGCGATTCCTTCCAGCTGATCGTTCAGTGATTTGAACTTGCCCACCCAGATGTCAGACGAGGGCAGGTCGGCAACCACGATATGTTTTTTTCCTTTTCGACATTTTTCTCTAGCCTATCAACTTTAACAGTGAAAGTTTTCTTGTTGATGGAAATGTAGGGAAATCTGTGATTTTGTTTGATATTGGCATGGCAACCAGCCGCGAATGTAACAATATTGTGCAGGCTATGGTTACGGAGTCAGGTGAGGTGGAAAGGTAAATTAAATCACTCAGATAGACCTACGTATTTGCCACGAAACCTTGTAATTTTAATATAAGTAGTATTGACTGTTATTTTAGCCTTCTACTAGGCCTAGGCCTTGATTACACGTTTTTTTTTTCCTGTATTTTTCTCCAACGCATTTCGTCCGAGAGCCCCGGCCGTCAGCAAAAGAGCCAGTGGTGGCTCGCGAGCCACAGGTTCTCGACCCATGATCTAGAGGTTTCGGCTGTGTGCATGTTCACTGTGAGCTCATTGCATGAATGTGTGTATGTGCGAGAGTGCCATTACCTTGATTGACAAATTGTCCATTGAACTGCAGGTTAAAGTTTAGGACAGGCAGGGCCACAAGACGCCTCTCCCCTTGAGAGGACCTCAGCACCAGAAAGACATCATAGAACAAGGGCTCTGGGAAACGGGCCAGTACCTCAGAGACAGGCAACACACACTGACACCCAAACCCAAACAGACACACACAGGAGGAGTTAGCATTACACCTGATGAGATGTTTGACATTTGGACACTGTGGAATAAGGGGAAAAGATATGCGTGAGTGTACTTTAAGACTCACACTTTGCTTGTAGGCTGTCCCAAAGGTGTAAGCAGCTTGTTGCCTGGTGGCGGTGTCTGGACAGAGCTAGAGAATGCAGGAATGGAAGAACAAAGTTAGGGGGAGTGGGAAAGCAAGCTATTCATCAAATCGCTATCAGAGCACGTCCGATATCGTTCCTGTGTTGCTTTCGCTATTTTCGTGTAGTTTCTCACTGGAAAGTTCCCCTTGTGATACAATCCTGCATCGTTGAATTGATTCTGATCATACCACAATGAATAGCAGAATAGATGACCATCATGTGTTTCAAATGAAATACTCAGTTATGCAGCCTGTTACAATCTTGTACTTTTACAAGTATTACACTTTGAATAAAGACAAAAGGGCAGATGAAGGGGGACTAAGCAATGGTGGAAAAGAAGAGAGAGGGGCTTGAAACAGTCAGGGCAGAGGTCAAACCTTCAGAAACTGACTGTCCACCAGCCTCCCCCATCTGTCCACCAGCCTCCCCCATCTATCCACCAGCCCCCCCCCCCCTTCGGTTCAGCCGACTCCTTTTAAGGTGCTGGGCATCTCGTTCCTCTCCCCCCCTTACTAACCATGCCTTACTGAACTGGAAAGGAATCCCTTCAAGACGGGGTGGGACCACTGACAAATAATGTACTGGCTGTGTCTTACAAATGAGCTTGTGACTTGTGACTGAATTTAGGTTGAGGTTGAAGGTCATTAGAAGGTTGAGTGAACCACAACCAAACAAAGTTATCTTGTATGTGTGTAAAAAGACTAACGCTGTGAACAAACTGACAAACCAAAAACCCGGCCACAATAGATGATTATGCTTCATGAGAATCCATTCATTTTTTGTTTATGGTGAATGAAATGCCTCTTGATATTGTAAGAGAAAATCAAGTTTATTGATGTCACCAATGTTTAGTCATCAACAAGCAGTTCAGTTGAAGTTCATGTCAAGCAATTTAGCTCAAAACAGTAAACAGATAAATAACTAATTTCACGGTTCTAAGGAAAGAGGCCTATGACCCTGAGGTGTCGCTGCTGGTGTGACATTGACAGGGCCAGCAAGGGCCAGCAGTGACAGTGGCCGTAAATTACAACTTTTTAGGTCAGAAAGATCACCACGGGACACGGACAAGATAAGATTAACAGCCGAACTGTGAGAAACAAGGTTCTCAAACTAAGGCCCCATTGTTAAAGAGTTAGTTAGTTACAGCTCCCCAGGGGATCCATGATTAAGCAACATTGTCGTGACTGAGGGGTTAAAAGATTGAATTGCGTATGTGAATGTCAGAATGCATTCTCCAGTCGTGGGTGACAGAGCTCTTTTTCGACTGTATTTGTACATCTCTTGAAACTCTGTAAACCAACACGTAGATTTAGTATAATCTAACAGCATCTCACTGCACAATGCCATAGGAAAAAGTACTAATCTCACTTACTGCTATTAAAATGAAAACATATGGGTGTGGATGTCCAATAGAGGAGGCACCACAGTCCTCCTGCACCCTTGCCACTGGAGATGACCTCACAACCGACACCTTCCCCCAACCGTCTTAGCGACCCACCTCCTCCTTCCACCAGCCCCTTCATCACATTCAGGCAGGTGACACTGGAACTATCTGAGCCCCGAACCCACAAAGCAGTGGGTCCACTCCAGACACCATCAATCCCAGGTGCCTAAGGCGTGTGCAGGACAGCCTGAAGGGGTGTTCCAGCACATAATCAAACTCTCCCTGAGGCTGAAGAAGACTACAGGTCAGTGGTACTGACATGGCATGCCATGACGACCTTTGAGAGACCTGGGCTCTGCCACCAGTCTCCTCTCCGGCTGATTCTCCTCCTGCTCCTCAACCTCATCCAGGTCTCCTCTGGCTAGCCACTGGTATGCCATCCCCTGCCGGGACGGATAATCACTTTCCTCCTTTCTTCCCCAGTGTCTCTGTTGGCGCACTATCCCACCGCTGCCACCAAATGTGAGGGTACAAGGCGGCCACTCCAGAGTGGTGAAGGTGGGAAAGAAGGTGCAGGCGAGGTTTTTTTTAAGTTGATAAAAATATCTAATAATTTATTTACAAGGGGACCGTGACCCTCTGCAGTTCCTGTAACAGGCCCACATCAGTAGGGGTGGGAATCTCTTGGCACCTCACGATTCGATTCGATTCCGATTCAGAGGTCAACGATTCGATTCTAAACCGATTCTCGATTCTAAACCGATTATCGATTATCAATTCTAAAACGATTATCGATGCATCTCATTTTTTAAAACATTTTAGTTTGCTACTCAGAGTCTGCAATAATCGATGCCGCTTGCATTTCAACACAAAATGAATGTGTAAAAAAAAAAAAAAAAAAAAAAAAAAATTATAATTTTTTTTTTTATTATTATTATTATTAAAACATCGATTATGAACTTTTCTGAATCGAGACAGAATCGTTCTAGAGAGAATCGAGAGAAATCGAAAAATCGATTTTTCCCCCCACCCCTACACATCAGCGTGGACGACGCCATCATCTACCTGCTGCACAGGGCCCACTTTCACCCGGAGAGGCCAGGAAGCACAGTGAGAGTCCCGTTCTTTGACTTCTCCAGTGCATTCAACACCATCCGGCCCCTCCTGCTTGCGAAGAAGCTCTCAGCCATGCGAGTAGACCACAACACAACATGGTGGCCTGGATTACAGACTACCTCACCAACAGGCCACAGTTCGTCTGGCTGCAGGGCATGTGCTGATGGGGAAATTGGCGCACCTCAAGGAACCGTACTTTCCCCATTTCTTTCACTCTCTACACCTTTGCCTTCAGCTTCAACTCTGGAATGTGCCACCTACAGACGTTCTCTGATTATTCCGCCACTGTGAGGTGCATTAGCAAGGAGGAGGAGTATAGAGGGGAGGTGGAGAGCTTCATCAGATGGTGTGGTAGTTCAAGAGTACAAACAAATAACCTGGGATTTACCACTGCTGCAATAGTCAACACACATCCTCCTGACCTTGTGTTGTGTCAAATGTAGGATAGAACTTCCATTTCAAATGAGATGAGAAACCAGGATCAGTGTAACCACTCTAAACCATTCTGCACTGACAGGTCTGAAGTATTCCTTCTGCGTAAAAGAGGAATTGAGTCGAGAATGAGGGTCTCTATCCATGCACCCTGCATTGGCTACTGCGCTTGGCTGGATCTAATAACTCACCGACAAATAATCTGTTTTTGAATCATCATGCATACACAAAAGTAACCACCTACAACCATAGTGTATTACGTGATCTTGTGGTATTGTGAGACTGCAAGAGAACGGAGTGGTCAAAGTCTTCAACAGAGAGGTCGCAAGGTTGTGATAAAAGGCAAAACATCCTGAAGAGCCAAAGATTACATGTGAAACTAATCAGGAGTTGACCGACTGTGATTTGTTATGTGCTAATACATGCCTCCTCAAATGTGAACATGGACTGATTACTTTAAAAAGGTTTCACATGGTTGAAGAGTAAGCTGGTACATGGTTTGAATGTATATGTGTGTGTTCCACCTGTACAGCTCCTCTTGTAAGGTTTTCCCATCGTAAGAATAGTCCTCCAGCATTGTAAACAGCAGCTATGAGCTGAATCTGTGTATTCTAGAGAGAAAGCAAACACACACACACACACACACATAAATAAATATTGCAGGTAGGTAAATGTAAAAACAGCTCCCTTTGCAGTGGATGCACTGGTGTGCAGAGCTAATACTCTTACCTGATAGGTTCCTCTGAAGCTGTAGCCAATAGGGAGTGGTTGAGTTTGTAACACACGTGATGCCAAACCAGGTTGGTCTCCATAATATAGCCAGGGCATATGTGTTCTCCTACACAAACCACATCATCCATATTTAAACACAAACCACACTATCCATATACAATTTTCCCTTTACATACATGTTTGTAGAGCACTTGTGTATGTGTAAAGGTGTGCACTGTGCATTTGTGTACATTCATTTATTGTTTTAGCAATATATATATATATATATATATATATGTACCAGTGCGTGATGTCCTGGGTGTGGCCTTGAGCGGCAGTGGTTCTGAAGATTGTGTTATAGAGGCCACAGGCATCATTGCTCACAGTGCTGGTGGAGTACATGTTCATCACACACATGTTCCCCAACGCCTGACATGCCGTCCTGTTAGAGAACAACTACAGCACAGCAAGAACACATTCACAAATGCAGCCATATTTTACACACATGATTACACTTCTCTTTATGTTAGATCGTCCATAGATATACACTGAACTATCTACAGTCCCCTTCACAATTATTTAACCCCTGTTAAAGAGGGTTATAAAAACAAATCACCTTTTGGTGAATTAACGTAGTCTCACAATGATTGATCACACTTGAATTGAAGTACGATGTATTCTGGGGGGAAAAAACCTAATCAAGAAATAATTCATACAATCTCCCTTTGCCAATAAAACAGCACTGAGTCTTCTCCTACAACATCTTATGAGGTTGGAGAATGCAGAGCAGCGGAATTTCCCCAGAATCTCTCCAGACCGTCCTGGGTTCCAGGCACTCTCTTCAGCTCACCCCACAGATTTTCTATGGGGTTTAGGTCAGGATCCAATGACCACCTGGTTGTAGTTTCTCGGCAGGGGCAGCGAGATTGTGATTTCAAATGTCCTGGTATTTCATGGAGCACATGATGCCATGTACCCTAACCAGGCTCCCAGAGCCTTTGGATGAAAAACAGCCCCACATCATCACAGCCCCTCCACCATATTTATCAGTGGGGATCAGGCTCTTCTCAGTATAGTCATCCTTCTTTTTACACCAAACCCACCTTGAGTGTTTGCTGCCAATAAGCTCAATTCCGTTTCATCTGACCATAGAACATGGTTCCTGTCAGAGCCCCTGTATCTCCAGGCACTTATGTATAGGGGTGGGAATCTCTTGGCACCTCACGATTCGATTCCGATTCAGTGGTCAACGATTCGATTCTAAACCGATTATCGATTCTAAACCGATTATCGATTCAAAACCGATTACCGATTATCAATTCTAAACCGATAAAACGATTATCGATGCATGTCGATGTTTAAAACATTTGAGTTTGCTACTCAGAGTCTCAAATCACTTCCTACTTTGTGTTTGATAATCAACAGATGAATTACCTTCTCTATTTTTTTATTAGAGAAAAAGTTTTTCCTTGTCACAATTATGACTTTCAATGAACAATGCAATAATGGATGCAGCACAAAATGGATGTGTAAAAAAAAAAAAAAAAAAAATAATAATAATATTTTTTTTATTTATTTATTTTTATTAAAAAATCGATTATGAACTTTTCTGAATCGAGACAGAATCGTTCTAGAGAGAAATCGAAAAATCGATTTTTTTTCCCACCCTTACTTATGTATGTGGTTACATTTCTTAGGCGTGTCAAGAGTGAAATATGCATACATACATACTGTGTGAAGATATGCTTGCATACTGTGTGAAATGTGCTTACATACTGTGTGAAAAAAGGTTTTCGTGCGAACACCTGCTGTAGAACAATGTTTGTGTTTAAATGTGCTGAAATATTCTTGAGTGTCTAATGAAATGGGCAAGGTAGAGAAAAACAGGAAGTGTACCCTTGAGGCCCTGGGTAAGGGACACAAATGTGTGAAAAGTAGGTCGAGGGGAACACTTGCGTGTTGGGGGAGAACATGTATGCAACAGGAAAGAGGCATTAAGCAACCGACTGCAAAATGTATGACCGAATATGGCAAATAACTGTGGCCTGCAGGAAGCAGGAGGTTATAATAAGCGAACACGCCAGACTTGAGCATCTTACTATAGAACTTAGTGAGAACAGTTAGGATCCCACATTGAAGAGTGGAGTTTCTTTTCAGTTAGAAAGCCTGATTAAACAGGAGTGCCTTTTGAGCTTGTTAGTAGAGTAGTTCACTTTTGTTTGTATCTTTTGTCCTCTTTGTAATAAAACTTTGAATAGCTTGTTAATATAAAAACCTCACTTCTGAGGCCTTTCATGGAGTGAATTCTCTCCCCGCGTCTCACCAACACACCTCCCTTTATACACAAAGTCTAGTACAGCAGTCTCCTCCAAAAACGTCTCTGCCTCATTGACAGATACCTTCGGTACAGGGAAACTGACGACTGCGTGGAAAAGGTGCGTTGCTTCTCTCTCTCAGGGAGTGCGTTTAGGTGATCTCATGGTGTATTCAGAGGTCCCTTCTCATACCTTGACTTAAGGACAATACTATAGGGCTTGGTATACTGTGACATGGGTTCCGTATTAAAAAGGCCTATAACCGTGAGGGTTGACCGTGAAAGCACTTGAAAACGCTTTAGCACTTGAAACGCAGTCGGTAATCTTTGTAGGTGGACACAACTAAGCGAAATCTCTACAACTCAAAAGTGAATTTCTTATTATCCTCTTTACCGGGGTCGCCAATAACAGTGGAGGGGACTGTATGTGCACACATGTTCATAAAAGATCAAGGATAATATATATGTATTGGCTCACCAAACAGGCCGCTGCTGATGAGTAGAGAAAACTGGAGAACCACACAGATTGAACAGGAAGAGCCTACAGAGGACATTTTTCACAACAATTCAGAGCAATCAATATTCTACGTTCACATATTTAGCACACGCCATTTAGCAAAGCTTTATTTTAATCACCAGATTCTGGTACAGTGTCCTTACCAGTTGAGCAAAGATGACGCTGGCAACCACATTGTTAGGGAGACTGTTGGGGGGAAGGCACAGTCCTCCAGCCTACAATACCCATAAACACACACCACATTAGAGAGAACACAGGCAAACACAGACACAACAAATTAACACAATTTGATACAATATAAAACAATAAAGGGAACTTTTTTCACTACACTACATGACTACGTCACTAAATAACATCATGCAGAGGTGTGTCTACACCTTACCAGGATGTTGGAGCCTCCACATAGGCAAGACAGGGATGTGTTAATGAACGTGTCCTGGCATCTCACACACCTATCAGAGACAGGGGTGTGTTAATGAATGTGTCCTGGCATCTCACACACCTATCAGAGACAGGGATGTTTTATTGAATGTGTCCTGGCATCTCACACACCTATCATAGACAGGGATGTGCTAATGAATGTGTCCTGGCATCTCACACACCTATCAGAGACAGGGGTGTGTTAATGAATGTGTCCTGGCATCTCACACACCTATCAGAGACAGGGATGTTTTATTGAATGTGTCCTGGCATCTCACACACCTATCATAGACAGGGATGTGCTAATGAATGTGTCCTGGCATCTCACACACCTATCAGAGACAGTACAGAAACAACAACACACACACTACCTAACTAACCATAGATTCTCATCTGGCATCTCCATAAAAGATCACACAGTGAGGAAGATTGTAAGGTGAAATAAAACACAAGTAACAGTAGAAATTGCACTGGCAATAATAATTACTACAATAAACTACACAGCATCTAAAGATCATCCAAATACGCTGCCATAGACCATCTAAAGAACATCCAAATACGCTCTGATAGACCATCTAAAGAACATCCAAATACGCTTCCATATACCATCTAAAGATCATCCAAATACGCTCTGATAGACCATCTAAAGATCATCCAAATACGCTCTGATAGACCATCTTTTTTATGATGCAGGAGTTTGTTGTTTTGCACAGCTTTACCTGCTTCCTGTGGAATCTGGGGCCGATAAGGCAGGATCAGAGTTGGTACAGGGTTCACACGTGGGTTCCTCTTGAATGTTTCCCCTGCTGTCTCTCTCCACTGACAAAGACACACACACACACACAAACACACACACACACATAACCCAGTGTTGTAAACTGCTGGCAAGATACTGTACATAGATATGAACTACTAAAGTTCCTCTCCTGGCATTGATTAAACAATTAAACAAAACTACAAACTCATCTCTGTGGCCTTAAAATGTCTTCGATGTAACTAGAAGTTTGCCTTGCCTTGTCTACCACAGTGCTATGAACATGCAATTTAGCTACGCCTGGCTGCTCCTCTGATAGCTCTCATTTTAATCTAGCCTTATGCTAACTAGATTTGCATTTCTTGAAGGAAACACCAGTGCATGCAGAACAAAGGTGAAAATTTAAAAGATCAGGACATTTAATTTTATTCAAGGCATGACGAGAAAGACAAAGGAGAAGGGGAGAGGTGTGTTAAGAATGATCGGTTGAAAGATAAAGACATAGAGCACTGGAGAGTGATAAAGAGAATAAAGAGACAGAAAGACAAGAGACAGAGAGTGTGAGACTGGGAAGGTGATTAAAGAAAGAAAGAAAGCTAGTCATTATAATAGTGGTTGCTAGGATGTTGCTGGAACAAGGCTGGAAATAAGAATTTTCACTGGAGGGGGTCTTTAGGAAATATGCCCTGCAATGTTGAAAACAACTGCAACACAAGAAGACCTCACTACAGACATAAATCATTTTCTTCTCTCTCACAGACTTGGCCACCATTCCAATGTGGCTGACTCCCTGATTTTCTCACCCAGGATGTGGTTGGCCGGACACTGGCATGTGCCATCTTCTCCAATGGCACCAGGACAGCGAATACAGCCATAGCCATCCTGTGTCACCGTCTACAGTGCAACACAATAATCAGAATACTACACAAACACTGATAAAATATAAGACCTTTACAAAACACAATCAAAGCAAGACCAGGGATGGACAGCCAGACTGAATGACTGAAACACTTTAACTTTGCGAGCAGCAGAAAATGCATGGGTATCAAGATATCAGCTACCAAGACTATGTGCAAAAATAACCAGCTTTTACTAATCGCTTCAAAATTATGTTTCAAAACTGTACCGGTTTTGATTCGGGACATCGTTGACAGGCGACCGACGCGCCATTGCTGACAAGTATGCGATACCCAACCTGACACTCACAGCTCAGACCTGCATGAAAGAAAAGTACACATCAGTTTGCGTAAGTAAGGGATAGATTACAGTCCGCCGGTCAGTAATCCTGACAGGACGAACAGGACCCCGACGCGTAGCCATCATCCGGTTTACTTGCCAAAACTATTACAGAAATTGCTCCTAAATGTCTCTTGAATGATTTTGAATCAATGAATGATAAATTATTTTGTTGCCGTTTTGTGGCCTTCGCGGAGAAAAAATTTAATCGAATCCACCTAGCTATTTCATTATGGATAGGCACAGCCTCGTTTTATAAAGGTTTGACATTTGCCTCTGAAATATGCTGTTGCAATCAGTGTCCAGTTAACGTTATAGTAATTAGCAAACCAACTGAACCTTGATGGAGGTTATTTGGTTAAAAACAGTGATGCAGCTTGATAGCTGGTTATCGTGCCAGCGATAGCTCTTATACTGACCACAACAACATTGTTGATTGTACAGGTTATGAATAGTGGTCGCCCAGAGATAAAGGGATTAACAATTCATAGTGGTAGCAGCCAACGATGGCGTCATATGAGGTAGGATAAAACGTTACCAGCTGGCAAATAAAAGTGCTAACAAGATAGTTATTTATGTATTGTCTTGGAGCAAGACCCAAACTTCCTTTGCATGGAAATATAAACGCGAAAGATATTATCTTAGCTTGACAAAGTCTAGCTAATGTTCATCTGTTTATGACACTTGAGGTAAGTTAATGTCAAAGGCGCTATCTGAAGTTATCTGAAATGCACAGCTTAGGTAGCTTACCATAGTCATTTATAAAACAACTTCAATAAATAAACAACTACCTATGTTATGAAGTCTATAGAAGGTCTATATCTCACGAGGAAACTTCAAACTAGCTAACCTGTTAGCTAACGGTTTATGCCGTATGTTTGTACCATTGGCTAACACCATTAGCGCACACCTACCAGATTTACTAGTGACTTGATTTGGTCCACACTTAATGCAGGATAAACTTGAAATGTCAAAATAGCTTTCTTTCCCACAGTCTGACGACCCCTGGAAGGATATTGTGAATAGCTGACCAGAATAAGCACTAAGTTGAAATAAAATGATAAAAGTTGCTCTGTAAATACACGCTTGTGGCGTCCTCGTCGCCATGGTAGAGACACTACAACTTCCTGTTTGGGTTGTACCATTCCGTTTCTCCTCTCACACATTCCACTATACCGCGCGTTTTCTTCAGACGTGCGGTGGTGGTGAAACATGCGGGATCGGTGTTTTTCTTTTAACTTACAGATGGTATTTAACCGTAAACTAATTTAGCTAAACCAAGTGTCTATGTAGACTGTGAAACTTGGTGAGTTTATTGTTCGATACTTTGTTCAGATCGAGACCAGATATACTAGCTAAATCAGATTTGTTCAACAGTTATACATGTCTCTTGATTAGGTCTGGTCATTGTTTTAGTGTAGTCATTGTTCTCTTTGAAAGACATGTTTTTTTTATTAGGCCTAGGCTACTGCATACATGTGTTCCTGTTAGGTTTGCTGATAACTTTAAATGTTGTATTTTTTGTTGTAGATGCTTGCTTTTTTGAAAAGGAGAAGGAAGGGAAAATGCTCATCGTACTGCGGCGTCTGCAGGGTCTAAACATTGAGGCTGGACCTGAGGATATTCGTGAGTTCTTTCATGATTTACGGATTCCTCAGGGAGCTGTTCACATATTAGGAGGGGATCTCGCAGAGGCTTTCATCCTGTTTACTTCAGAAAGAGATGGCCAGCTTGCCATGGGAAGATCTGGAAATGTTCTGAAGGGATCACGCGTGACCCTGCATAACAGTAGTCTTGCAGAATGGATGCAAAAACTGGCCTTGAGATTAAAACAATATTCTACAAAATACAAAGATTGCCCAGAAACCCAGGCAGTCTACTCTCCTGAACAACCATGCGAAAAAGTGAACCCTTTGAGCAGTAGTCAACAGGATGCAGCAACATTGCTACTAACCCTTCTTAAAGTTGTTCAGGAAATGGAATCTATAAAACCAGCCACAGACATCGAAGAGGACCGTAATAGCGACAGACCACTCATAAATTTGAATATGACACAAATCAACCATTCACTACCAGCTCTTAGTCCTCCATTAGCAATGGCTAAAAATGAAAAAGAGGCGAAGGAACAGTTGATAAGTGAAGCTGTAGCCTGTAACCCAGGTTACTTGCGTCTATATGGCCTTCCAGAAACTGTCACTGAAGCTGATATCAGCCATTTCCTCCATGGGCTCTGTGTGCAAGAGGTGTTGATGAATGTCTGCTTGGGGGATCGCCGCCGTGGTTGTCTGGCGAAGATAGCCAGTGAAGAGGAGGTGGAGGTAGGGCTGCAGAGGAATGGGCAAAGCTTCGGTACATTTTCTGTGGAGGTTAGGAAAGCCACAGTGAAGCAGTGGAACTACGCCATAATGAAGCCTCAGGGCTCTCCTGAGCAGATCCAAACTTCTGAATCAGAAATACACATGGAACAAGAAAAAAGCATTTCAACACGTAAAAGGCATTTCTCCAGGGATCAGTTCTCAAAGACATGCAAAGAGAAGCGTGAAGAATATTGCATAATGGTACGGAACCTCCGGCCCAACATGAATAAGACAGAGATAAAATGTCTTCCTCCATTGCCAACAGCTAAAACACAAATCAACCATTCACTACCAGCTCTTAGTCCTCCATTAGCAATGGCTAAAAATGAAAAAGAGGCGAAGGAACAGTTGATAGGTGAAGCTGTAGCCTGTAACCCAGGTTACTTGCGTCTATATGGCCTTCCAGAAACTGTCACTGAAGCTGATATCAGCCATTTCCTCCATGAGCTCTGTGTGCAAGAGGTGTTGATGAATGTCTGCTTGGGGGATCGCCGCCGTGGTTGTCTGGCGAAGATAGCCAGTGAAGAGGAGGTGGAGGTAGGGCTGCAGAGGAATGGGCAAAGCTTCGGTACATTTTCTGTGGAGGTTAGGAAAGCCACAGTGAAGCAGTGGAACTACGCCATAATGAAGCCTCAGGGCTCTCCTGAGCAGATCCAAACTTCTGAATCAGAAATACACATGGAACAAGAAAAAAGCATTTCAACACGTAAAAGGCATTTCTCCAGGGATCAGTTCTCAAAGACATGCAAAGAGAAGCGTGAAGAATTTTGCATAATGGTACGGAACCTCCGGCCCAACATGAATAAGACAGAGATAAAATGTCTTTTGCGCTGCCCCCATCTTCACAACTATAAGATCCAGCATCTACTTGATAAAAACCTCAGGCGCACCAGTACAGCTTTTGTTGCTTTTGATAGGGTTGAAGACTACGCCTCTGCCATAGACCTCAGCGGCAGTCGCTTTGGCAAACTGGTTCTGGATGTGTCCCCCATCACCAGGGAAAAGATGATGTCCCAGGTTTGCTCAGTGGCTAAATCAAAAAGGCAGCAGTCTGGCGTCAGTAAAACCTGTGTGTACGTAAGAAACCTACCTGCAGATGTCTCCCAAGTGCAAGTCCAAGCTATTTTCCATCAGTTTCCTGTAGAGGAAGAAGACATAACATTGCTAAGAGATGGCCAAGGCCACGGTCTTGGAGAGGTTGTAGTGTCATTTGGTTCAGAGGATACTGCCAGGGAAGCGCATTCTCTCCACAGGGGCAACTTCATGGGAAACGAAATTCTGCTCACCCTCATCACCCCGCAACAGCTGGACAATATGTTATCAGGGCAGTCAGTTAAGGATTGATGTCATTACATGGATAAATAAAGACACAAAAAAGCTGTTCATCTGCACTGGCTGTATAGGTTAGTAGTGTAAACATATAAATGCTAAATGTTAGCACTAATTGGTTCCAAGGCCGAAGACCTGTTTGAAGTACTGATGACCTGATGGAGTATAACAGGTTTTTTTTTATTTATCCTGAAATGATTAAAATCCCAAAGAAGTTTTAGTTATATTTGATTTTTTCTGAGAACTGTGGCTCACACCTCTTTAAAAGTGAACTACAGCACCAGCACCACTAATACAATACACTGAATGTCTTAAGACATGGCAAGTCTTGAGTACTTATGCAAAAGCAAGAGGAATAGAAGGTCATGTCTTGGAAGTATACCCACTAGTTCAGACAGATGCAATATATATAATCTGCCATGTGGATTAATACTACCAAGGAATATCCTTCTTCAAGCTGTATGTAGACCTGTTCCCATGGTCGTATAGACAGATAATCCAGTATAATATGTTTGTAAAATCTTTTTTGTAAAATGTTTGGTAAACTTTTGTTAATAAAAATTTCATAATAACTGTGTTTTGATAGTATTGTTTAAATACACCTACATTCAAAACATTTAGCATTAATATATTGAAAGAGTATGCTGTATTTGGTGAATTCCTTGACGAAAACGCCGAAGTCGGTTCCTTGGTTCAAGTTAGCTTGTTCAGAGTAGGAGACTTGTGGAAGATGTCTTAGCAAAATAATACGTTTAAAAAAAAGTTGCAGCTGAGGAATGTGGAGCGAGACAATATGTTATAAGGTGAGTCAGTTATTAATGTCATTACATGGATAAATTAAGACACAAAAAGGCCGTCCATCTGCACTGGCTGTAAAGGTTAGTAGTGTAAACATTAAATGTTAGCACTAGTTTATCACAGCTACTAGTAGGGGATGGGGATCTGAAGTAATTTCAACATTTGAATACTCACATTCATACTCTGGTCTGCTTGCTGCTGGGGTAAGTGATCAAACTAGTGCTCTTTGTAAACCAGAGTTGTGTATACCTTTTGCTGTGGTGTGATTTAACTTCAGGAAAACTCTAAGAGATGTGATTTAAAATAACGTGGTGTCGTGTGGGAATGGAAACCACAGTTGGTTAGTAACGCTATGTTTACTCTGTTCCCTGTAAAGAACCCCCCCCCCCCCATAAAAAGAATTGTACTCGTATACGGAGCCCCCTAGTGGTCGTGGGGTGTGTGTGTGGCCTGCTGTATTATTCCGATCGGAGTGTAGAGCTCAAAAAGACCGATAATGTTATGCCTGATATCAAACATTTTTATGCTTATTGAAAACATTCATATACGGCTCATAGTTACGGCGTTTCTCTGTCTGTGCATACAATATGTTGATATGAATCATTTAACCGGCCAATGTTAACCTTAAATTTAAGATTGCAGCAGAAGTTCACGCAGGCAGAAATTTGAGCTACTATGTGATTCAGGACCCGAATTTGGAAACAACGTGAGGTATTTTCTGAAGTGTGAGGGCTAAATGACATATTTGCATGCATTGAATGAAGAGTGAAGACAAATATCCAGTTAAGTTATAGTTTTCTTAACACCAAACCAATGTTTTTTGAGATTGTTCCAGTTCAATTGAAATTCGTCGGGTTTGGTAACGTTTAGCTCGTTCGCAAGCAGTGCGCTTTAATGATCACTTGCTATCATTTTAGCTAGCTAACGCTATAAAGGTTTCTGTTTATGTCATTACTTTATGCTTACATAGATTTTCCCTGTGTTATCAGCTATTATGTGAAGAAATCATGAGTAGGGGGACATATGTTTAGTTCTGAGTGTAATGTAAATCTTTTGGGGCTCTGGTTTTGTGTATGTTCACTTTAGTAGCTGTTGTATTGGTCTACTGTTGGATACTATTGCTGAGCATACAACCAGTCGTTTTAATATAACGACTATAATCGAAAATGTCCCGTTTTTATTATAGGGTCTAACCCTTGATGCGTAGAAAATGACGAAAACGACGAAAAAGAAACGTCAGGATGATTTCCACAAAGTTAAACTAAAGGTGGGTAAGAAGATACCAAAGCCGGACAATGCAACAAATGTCAGTTTCCGATCGAAGGGCATCCGTCTCCCAGAGCAATTGAAGCGCGATGGGTCCGGTCCAACCACACATCGTCAGCTTGGCATTAAGGTAACGTAAAATACACAGACACTTTCACAAGACAAGTTTCCTTGTTTCTCTGCCTAATCAATTGTCTGCAGTTGCTGTGTCAACCCTTAGCTCTAAACCTCCTTTTTCCTCTCTCTCTCTCTCTCTTTCTTCTTCTCTGTTCCCTTGTCCCAATTTCTCACCCCTTGTCTCCTCTCCTCATACCAAACCCCAACCCCTAAATACCATTAGGATCTACTCTCCCAGCTCCACCACTACAGTGCCTCAGTGAAGCACGGTGCGTTGTGTGGCCTTCGCGAGCTCCTGACATCCCACCCCGCGCTGGTGGAGCAGCATCTCTCCACTCTCCTGAGTGAGGTGGCCGCTGCGTTCACAGACAAAGATGGCAGCGTGCGTTCTGCCGCCCTGCGACTGCTGCGCTTTGTGGCACAGTGCGTGCCCAGTGAGCGCGTGGGTCCTTTCTTCCCACTTCTCAGCGCCCACCTGACCTGTGCCATGACGCACATCCAGGCGGGGATCCAAGCGGATGCCATGCTGGTCCTCGATGTCTTGTTGGAGCATTACCCTGCTCTGCTGGCCCACAGACATGCCCATCTGCTCACTAACTTTCTAGAGCTCATCTCCCGGCAGCGCCTGGGTAGTGGAGCCAAAGGCAGCGAGAAGGCAGCGGCAGGGAAGGCTGGATGGGTACTAACAGTCACACCCGATCGAAAGGTCACAGGTCAGCAGTGGAGACTCACTGTGCTGCTCAGGTGTGTAAGAGGAAGAGAGAGCATGGGAAATGACCAGGTTATTAAACTGGGCGTATTTGACAGAAATGTTTTGTTTTTCTGTGTCCTGTCTTGTGAGTTAGACTGAGCCGATTCCTGCAGGCTGTAGTGGAGGAGAGGCCGGAGGAGGAGGGTGTTGTGTCAGCAGACAGGGAGAAGGGAATAATTACTCCTCTCGAACTGAACTGGGACGATCACCCATTCGGCAAACGAGGAATCCAGCTGTTTGAGAATTCTGGAGCCACACCCACGCCTCATTCCACCTATCGACTCAGGTGAATTGTTTACCAACAGTCATTGAGCACCCAGCTTTGTTTATGATGACACAGGATGACACGGAAGTAAAGACGCTGTTCTTTTTGATGCAGTAAGAACTGCAGGCTTTCACTGCAACAGAAAGGACAATAGCATCTCTGCCTGATTAGGGATTGCACGTGTTGGATTATGTTCCAGTCTGCTCTGCTAATTGGTCTGAGTTCTTGTTCTAAACTGTAGTAGAGAGGTGTGTAGCTAGTTAGATTCATAAGTGAAATACTGAGCAACCTATGGATGATTGCTTTTAAGGAAGCATCTACGATTCTGGTGTAAAGTTATTGATATGTGTGCTCAACAGCCAATCAAATTACGCCCCTTCCTTCTATGCACCTGAAGAAATGTGTTGATTTGCTGGAATGTCTTATGGCTTGGTCTGAGACACTGTTTGTGTGGTCTGAGACACTGTTTGTGTGGTCTGAGACACTATGTTTGTGTGGTCTGAGACACTATGTTTGTGTGGTCTGAGACACTGTTTGTTTGGTCTGAGACACTGTTTGTTTGGTCTGAGACACTGTGTTTGTTTGGTCTGAGACACTATGTTTGTTTGGTCTGAGACACTATGTTTGTTTGGTCTGAGACACTATGTTTGTTTCCCTTTGTTTTTAGTTTTTTTAAGGCACACACTGAACGGACAGCAAGAAGGCTGTTAAGAGCAATTTGCTGAATATGTGTGTAATGATAATTGTGTAAAGTGTAATGATTTAGAATCACAGAGTGTACCTGAAATTGATTGAACTCTTGAATTCTTTCAGGATGATCATATTTTGGTGAGTTCACCTCTGAGATGCATCTCTGTGTGCAAAAAAATGAACACACAACCCCCTTTCTGACATTTAGGCACTTCACAGTTCAGAAGGACTATGCTTCTGCAAGCCTGCTGTGTGAGAGAGTTTGATTTAATATCTGGCCACTGACAGACTCGAGGCAGGATTAGAATGCTTTGTCCATGAAATATATATAAAAATACGTTTTTTCGCTCCAGAAATCTGTCAAGATTGTCTGGGTTTCTTTTGCAACTGGCAATGTAATAACACGTCTATGGGCTTTAAGGTCAATGAAATCAACATGCTGCGAATGCAATACTATGGGTAAATTTTTTTTTCAACATTTAGCATATTCTGTTTTTTTGAACGTGCATATGTGTGCTGGTGTGTGCTGCAGACCAGATGTTGATCATGGCGTCGGAGCGGGAGAGATGCTGAGCTCCGTGGAGGAGGTGCGTGGCTTCGCAGAGACACTGGTGCCGCTGCTGCTGGAGGTGTGGATGGAGACGGCGGGCGCAGAGAACGGGCATCTGCTCTCGGGGGACTCCATGGTGCTCATGCAACAGATCCTCACCATCCTGCAGCTCCTGAGGCGGCTGACTCCACAGCACCACCTACAGGAGGAACTGGTCAGTGCTCGCTCAGTGAACACCTTGAGCTTACTTTACAGATTGGGTTATTAGACGGGTGTTATTCGAGACTGAGCTCGCAATACCAAAATACTCTTTGAACCAAAATATTGTTCTGCTCTTGTTTACCCATAACTCATCAATGTGGGAAGTAGCATTGTGTTCAGTAAGGCAAATTAGACACGCCATCCTTATTTATTCCAGCCTCTGCTTACTTGGTCTATTACTCTGCATACTTTCCTCTGCTTACTTGTAGATGATGATAAGATGGAATGCAAGGTGAGGGAAGTTATTGGTCAACAGAGGAAAAAGAGAGACAATGAAAGACTGAGACTATTGTTTCATAATTCAATTGAACTACTTATGATCTTTGACCTCAGATGATTTTCGAAAATAAAGAATATACAGTAGCGTTAATGCTGAAGTATGCAGTTTGTGTTTCCTTAAAGGTTTCTCGATTTATAGAGCGGTGATGTTAGTCTGCAGGCAAAATAAACAGACTGTATTTTGAATGCACTTTGCATTCTGCCTTCTCACACTGTTGCATGTAATATTGCGTGTAAAAAATGTAAACAAATGCGCCTTACAATGAATAAGTCCAAGTGAACCTCATAATTGGCAAGCCTGTCACATGCAAGTACTCATAGCCAGCAACCTAACCAATAAAACAACTGTCCAATCATAGATCCTGCGCAGCAGGATGCAACACCAACAATGCACAACTGTCTGGAGACGGCCACACCACACGGCGCATGTTGTACCTGGGATCTGTAAAGGCGCTCCTTCACAGCACAACCCTAACTCCCTACCACCTGCACTGGTCTTGTGTGTGTGCTTGCACGCCTTGTTGTCTTGCTGCCGCTGCCAGTTCCGCATACTTTAGCTTCTACCTTTCAAACGCTTCTTCAATCGCATCTGGATCTATCGACATCAGTCAGTTATCTCCAGTCCAGTGCTTTACCTCATTTGCCAGTCCTGTTTGTACTTGAGATCACGTTTCTGACCCTCTCACACAGTCCTTGTCTAACTGGCAAAGACTTAACCTCAACTCATTTATTCTCCAACAGACACACAGCCCCTGCTGCTTGTCCAGGTTCCTGCTGCTCGCGAACAAAGCTGGTCACCATCTGCTTCCCTCTCCAGCAATGTAGCCTTACGCCATGCTTTCCAACTTTCACTGGGACCAAACCCTGCTTTTTCCACTCTGTATCTGCCCAATGACATCCCTATGCTGTAATGTGCCTCGTGCATGTTGAACCACTTCTCGTCTCCACTTCATCCCTGTTTTTACCGTTGCGGCAGTGTTCCGCACATTTGAACTCCTCCATCAAGCTGATCATCGGTAACTCCAAAGTTCCTTTTCCATACAAAACTACAGAACTAAGACAAGGTGGCACCCCAATCCATGTACTAACTGCCTTACTCATCAGTCTCTCCTGGCTAACAGCTAATGGGTACATGAAGCAGTTGTTGTCAGTGTTGTCATGGCATCCATATAAGCTGGGATGGGAGGCAACTGGGTGCTGTCCAGCAGCTTTTCACCACCACCGACCCATTTAGATGCCCCTTATAATGACCTCCATTGCCACGGTGAAGGCCAACGGTGAAATGATGCATCCAGCCACGATGCCAGTGTCCAAATGCCGCCAGGATGTGGTGTGGTTAAGCACAACTGAGTATCCTCAAGATATGCCCTGGCAGACGCTGAACCCTTTGGATTTCATCCTGCCGTCTTGACTTGGCTTGACCTCGCTCCTCCTTCACCCCTGTTTGGACAAACTCCATATCTTTCCAGCCATATTTATAGATGACCTCACCCATGCAATTCAATTTATACTGAGTTATACCCTTCCATCCTTCCAGAATATTCCTTTTAAAATCCAATTGGAATTGATGCAGTTCCATTGCTTCCCTGGTGTCTGTTTGTGACAATCTAGACTCTAGAGTGTGCCACGGACTGCAGCTTGCGGACGCTGATTCCTAGGCTCATTTTGAGTGTGTATTGTGTGTCCTTTTCTGTAGGATACATGGCTGCGGAACACCTATCTCAGTGACTTCAAGCTGCACTTCATGAAGAACTTTCCCTACAACCAACTAGACACACCATCCCCCCGGCACAAGAAGAGGTGAGGAAACCTGCATTATGTAACCCCCCCCCCCCGAACAATGCCAAATGAGAGGAAGAGAAAAGAGTCTATAGCCTTGTAGCGAAGGGAGAGCGTAGTCACCCCACCCGGACTTGAACCCGGGTCTACAGGGTGCCAAACATGCACTCTGACCGCAACGCCAAAGAGCCAGGCTCGTTGGTATGGCAGTCAGAGCACATACTCATGTGTAGTGACAGCACATCGTCACAAGCCTATGTACGATACACCTGTAGTCAGCCATTCAACTACAGTTACTGAATATAACCAACATTCAAACAATCCACATGTTGTTGTACCACCACTTGCCCTATGCACACAGTTGTAGTCTCATTGTTGTGGCACACAGCAGGTTTAGTGTAGTGGACTGTATTTTGTGTATAGTAAGCAGGCTTGTGTGTGTGTGTGTGTGTGTGTGTGTGTGTGTGTGTGTGTGTGTGTGTGTGTGTGTGTGTGTGTGTGTGTGTGTGTGTGTGTGTGTGTGTGGCCTGCCCTGCCCTGCCCTCTCTCCCATCTCCCACAGGAACCGGCAGCAGGTGTTGTCGAGTGGGGGGAGCGGGGCCAGTGTGGAGCCCCTGGTGCTGAACGTGACGCTGTGTCAGGTGATGGTGACGCTCAGCCACAGAGGGTCAGGCCAGCCCGAGGGCCAGGACGCCGACTGGCTCGGGCCAATCAGGAGCTTCGTGAGGGAGACGCTGACCGGCGGCAGCAAGCTGAGCAGCAAGCACCTGGGAGCCCTGCTGGAGGTGGTGTGGAGACTAGTGGTCAGCCAGAAGACACGAGGTGACACGAGGACCAGTGTGGACACTCACAGGCTATGAAGGTCATTGGAGTTCCTCACTGTAGTTCCTCACTGTGTGTGTGTGTGTCTGTGTGTGTGTGTGTGTGTGTGTGTGTGTGTGTGTGTGTGTGTGTGTGTGTGTGTGTGTGTGTGTGTGTGTGTGTGTGTGTGTGTGTGTGTGTGTGTGTGTTAGCAGCTGTCTCAGAGGAGCTCCTCCAGGCGGTGTATGTTCAGTACCAGCAGAGGAACCTCACAGTGGGAGTGCGACTCATGCTGCTACGCTTCTTCAGTCAGCTCTACCTAAAGGAACGCCTAAACAGGTACACACACACACACACACACACACTCTCTCATGCTGCTACGCTTCTTCAGTCAGCTCTACCTAAAGGAACGCCTAAACAGGTACACACACACACACACACACACACACACACACACACTCTCATGCTGCTACGCTTCTTCAGTCAGCTCTACCTAAAGGAACGCCTAAACAGGTACACACACACACACACACACACACGCTGCTACGCTTCTTCAGTCAGCTCTACCTAAAGGAACGCCTAAACAGGTACACACACACACACACTCATGCTGCTACGCTTCTTCAGTCAGCTCTACCTAAAGGAACGCCTAAACAGGTACACACACACACACACACTCATGCTGCTACGCTTCTTCAGTCAGCTCTACCTAAAGGAACGCCTAAACAGGTACACACACACACGCGCATAGAGCGAAGATGTTTGTTCATATCAAAGCTAAGTAAAATAAAAATGAAATCTAGTCAGTAATAGTGTAGTTCATAGTGCTGAGATTCCGTCCACTCTTTCTGTGTCTCTGTTGGAGTAAGATCCTTACTCATTGGCTCTCTTTCTGTGTCTCTGTAGGAGTAAGATCCTTTCTCATTGGCTCTCTTTCTGTGTCTCTGTAGGAGTAAGATCCTTTCTCATTGGCTCTCTTTCTGTGTCTCTGTAGGAGTAAGATCCTTTCTCATTGGCTCTCTTTCTGTGTCTGTAGGAGTAAGATCCTTTCTCATTGGCTCTCTGACTCTCTCTCTGTAGGAGTAAGATCCTTTCTCATTGGCTCTCTTTCTGTGTCTCTGTAGGAGTAAGATCCTTTCTCATTGGCTCTCTTTCTGTGTCTCTGTAGGAGTAAGATCCTTTCTCATTGGCTCTCTTTCTGTGTCTCTGTAGGAGTAAGATCCTTTCTCATTGGCTCTCTTTCTGTGTATGTAGGAGTAAGATCCTTTCTCATTGGCTCTCTTTCTGTGTCTGTAGGAGTAAGATCCTTTCTCATTGGCTCTCTTTCTGTGTCTCTGTAGGAGTAAGATCCTTTCTCATTAGCTCTCTTTCTGTGTCTCTGTAGGAGTAAGATCCTTTCTCATTGGCTCTCTTTCTGTGTCTGTAGGAGTAAGATCCTTTCTCATTGGCTCTCTTTCTGTGTCTGTAGGAGTAAGATCCTAACTCATTGGCTCTCTTTCTGTGTCTCTGTAGGAGTAAGATCCTTTCTCATTGGCTCTCTTTCTGTGTCTGTAGGAGTAAGATCCTAACTCATTGGCTCTCTGACTCTCTCTCTCTAGGAGTAAGATCCTTTCTCATTGGCTCTCTTTCTGTGTCTCTGTAGGAGTAAGATCCTTACTCGTTGGCTGGCTGCACTTCCTGTCCAGCTGGTGCAGTTGGGCTCCAGGAACCCTCAGCTGTCGGCGCAGGTCCTGCAAACGCTGCAGCACGCAGCGGCCCGGAACAACAAAGAGCTGCTGAGCAGCCTGCAGATGCATGCATGCAACCTCTATGGTAAGCGCAATCTCTATGGTAAGCGCAATCTCTACGGTAAGCGCAATCTCTACGGTAAGCGCAGTCTCTATGGTAAGCCAAAGTGGGGTTCCCAGCGCACCTTAATCCTCCTTCCAAGTCCTCTTTGAGAATTCTTAGTGCTGTAATTCTGAATGAAGTTTTTGTCATTCATACTTTTGCAAACTTATTTATAGGTATATAAAATTGAATTACAGGCCCTGTGTTTTTGGGTTTGATTTGCATTGCATTCTGTTCCCATGGCGATGCTTTAGTTGAGTGCACATTGGTAGCTGGGGGCTCTGTTCTGGTGAGCTCTGTCTCAGGACCTCTGTGAGAACGTTATTGTGTGGTGGGCCGCTCTGGAGACTCGGAGGAGGAAGAGGGAGAGTGGAAGAAGAGACTCCGTAGTGTTTTATTTCAGGACCACAGTTGTCTCTTTGTGTGTGTGAGGGCCAGTGACATCAGCCGAGTGCGTCAGTGGCTAATAATGTCTCTATCTGTGATCACGCACACACACACACACACACACACACACACACACACACACACACTCTCTTATGCTCTTACGCCAGTATGCAGTTTACCGACACACACACACACACACACACAGTATGCATATGCAGACATCACTGAGCTCAATGAGCTTGGAGTTAACTGATATTGCAGTTCACACCTCACCCACGCGTTTAACTCCCTGACTCAGATTTATATGCATCAGTAACACCCCAACCATCTTCACTATCACACATACGAATGAACACGTTCACCAACACACATACGGATGAACACGTTCACTACCACACATACGAATGAACACGTTCACCAACACACATACGAATGAACACTTTCACTAACACACACACGAATGAACACTTTCACTAACACACATACGAATGAACACTTTCACTACCACACATACGGATGAACACGTTCACTACCACACATACGGATGAACACGTTCACTACCACACATACGAATGAACACGTTCACCAGCACACATACGAATGAACACGTTCACTAGCACACACATAAGAATGAACACGTTCACTACCACACACACGAATGAACACTTTCACCAACACACATACGAATGAACACGTTCACTACCACACATACGAATGAACACGTTCACTAGCACACACATAAGAATGAACACGTTCACCAACACACACACGAATGAACACGTTCACTAGCACACACATACGAATGAACACTTTCACTACCACACATACGAATGAACACGTTCACTAGCACACACATAAGAATGAACACGTTCACCAACACACACACGAATGAACACGTTCACTACCACACATACGAATGAACACGTTCACTAACACACACACGAATGAACACGTTCACCAACACACATACGAATGAACACGTTCACTACCACACATACGAATGAACACGTTCACTACCACACATACGAATGAACACGTTCACCAACACACATACGGACATGCAAAGCCCCAAAAGAGATACGTTGCTATGTACTGTATGCCATTCCTAAATATGCTTCCATATGCACATATGTTTCCACTCTGTTTTTCCAGCCCTGGCTCTTAACGGTGTCCAGGCCCACCCCAGATTTCCCCACGCTCTGCGTCATCCCCTCTCAGCTGTACATAATGGCCGCTTCCTGTCCTGCTCTGTTCAACAACCTAAAGTCCCATCTGGACTGAAATATATATGTATTCATACAGCCTGCACCGTTTTGAAAATTGTAGCAGTACTTCACTTTCACCACCAGAGGGAGGGCTTTACCAATTTTACCACTATACTTATATACTCTGGTCCTTCTCTGTGCATTGTTGCCAAGCAATGGTGCGGTCGTGGGGAAGGTTTCTCCATGTGTGAAGTTAATGTAGACTCTCGATGTGTTTAGACCCTCAGGAGGGCTGTGTGGTGGTGCTGCCCGTGGAGTCCCAGCAGCGCCTGGTGCAGATGCTCTACTTCCTGCCAGCGTTCCCCCCCGAGCTGCTGTCCTGCCTCAGCCGGGTCTGCAACACGGGCCGCGTCTCTGCTGGCCTGGCCGCTACGCTGATCCGCATCATACACCTGAGGTACACGCACGCGCGCGCCGCACGTACACACACACACACACACACACACACACACACACACACACACACACACACACACACACACACACATTTTAAACACTGATCAGATTATTGATTATTGCAAAGCCCATGGCTGTTGTGTTAGGAAGGGAAGTTAATTTACTGAAACAGACAGACAGACAGACAGACAGACCGACCTTTGCTTGGTCCCTGCAGTGTACACATTAGGTATAGGTAGGAACTCTTTTTGTAACACTGGACAATGTACATGGCTTTAACTATACATCTTGTTATTCTCCACCTCTACCTCAACATTCTCCACCTCTACTTCAACATTCACCCTAGGTAGACACGCACACACACATACACACACATCCTTTTCAGCCCTAGGTAGACACACACACACACACACACACACACACGTTACTGGTAATGTTCCATTTATTATGTGAGCAACATGTGGCTCAAAACTGAAACCCATAAATGCCTCCGATGTAGTCCAGCGCTGTGTGTGTGTGTGTGTGTGTGTGTGTGTGTGTGTGTCCAGATGGGTTTGCCTGTCTGAAGTGTTTAGAATGGCTGTCTGTTGTGCGCGCCGACCGAGAGGAGACAGGCTCAGTGGAGTTTGCACTTCTAATCAAATCAAACAATTTAGCCAATCACCATCACAAGCAGAGCTTCAGAGGCGGGACGGTTCTGCCACTTAGAGCTTATTGGCCGTGACCGGCAATGATTACCCGTGATTGGCCATAATGAGGTGGAACAAAGCGTCCAGTCAGGGAGAAGAACTGGACGGGTCAGAGGTCACATCAAACACCTCAGTTCTGTGTCTGTGTTTAGGCACAGGCTAGCTGGACGCCAGTGTTTGTTTGGAGATGTTTTTGTGTGTTTGCATGGGTGTGTGTGTGTGTGTGACTGAAAGTCTGTTAACAGCAACGCAACACAGGGTGAATTCAGTGTCCTCAAGCGCCACACACACACACACACACACACACACACACACACACACACACACACACACTTTCTGAGAAAAGCCAGTTTGCGTAGGGAGGAGTGTGATTGACACAGTGTTCCAGTGTGAACGTCACTACATGCTGAGAGTCCCAGGGCTGTGTGCGTGTGTGTGCGTGTGTGTGTGTGCGTGCGTGTGTGCGCTGTCTCTAAAGAGGATGTGGGTTTGTTGTCTGTTGCCCAAAGTCATTATGGTGGTGTTTCATAGCCCTGTGTGTGAGAGATGGGGAATAAGGGACTTGTGTGTGTCAGTGGGTAGTGAGCATGACAGCCTGTAGATGGCAGTATTGCATTTGAACAGAAATGATTTGTGCGGGGGAGAGAGATAGAGAGAGAGTAGAATCTGGCTCATCGCAGTCTGCTTTCGTCAACTTTTGCATAACTTGGATTTAATCAGTGTGTGACGTGGCTAAGACTGGGCATAGTACGTGCGTGTGTGTCTGCGTCTGTGCGTCTGTGTGTGATGTGTGTGTGCCAGCCTAGCCCCAACTACTCACACAACCAACATGGACACACATCATAATGGAGGTGTGCGTATTTGTTTAGGATCAAGCACATGGCAGTGGCACAGGGAGTAGTGTGTGACACCAGAGAAAGTGTTCATCGGGATCCAGGAATGAATGTGTGTGTGTGTGTGCACATGTGTGTATGTGTGTATCTGGGTATATAATTGTTCTTGTAACAACTCAATGAATTTTGCACGTGTGTGTGTGTGTGTGTGTATAATTGTTCTTGTAACAACTCAATGAATTTTGCACGTGTGTGTGTGTGTGTGTGTGTGTGTGTGTGTGTGTGTGTGTGTGTATGTGTGTGTATCTGGGTATATAATTGTTCTTGTAACAACTCAATGAATTTTGCACGTGTGTGTGTGTGTTGGTCAGATCTTCTCTAAGTGGATGGACAAGTAACTCCCAGGAGGCTGCGGTTCGGGATGGGGATTACCTTAGCTTCCTGTTCTCCACCCTTACAGGTACTCGCCCACTCACTCAGTAACTCACTCACTCACTCAGAGACAGACAGACAGACAGGTGGAATTAGACTCTAGATCCTCCTTTATGTATATTTAAATGATTTTGAATATAGTGTGTTGGTTGCCATTTTAAAATCATGCGTGGAACTAGGATTCAACTCTCTCTCTTTGTCCTCTGTCTTTCATTTCTGTCCTCTTTCTGTCCGTCTCCTGCCCTTTGTCCTTGTCCCTGCCCTCTTTCTGTCCGTCTCCTGCCCTCTTTCTGTCCCTGTCCCTGTCCCTGTCCCTGTCCTTTGTCCCTGTCCCAGGCTTCTCCTCCGATGAGCTGGCGGTGCTGCAGCAGGCTGATGAGGATGCCTTGTCTCCGCCCTCTCCTCTCTCCCCCTTCAGCATCTACCCCACCCCCCTGGAGCAGTTCACACACCACTGGGATATCGTGGAGGTCAGTCTCTCTGTCTCTCTCTCTCTCTCTCTCTCTCTCTCAGTCTCTCTCTCTCTGTCTCTCTGTCTCTCTCTCTCTCTCTCTCTGTCTCTCTCTCTCTCAGTCTCTCTCTCTCAGTCTCTGTCTCTCTCTCTGTCTCTCTCTCTCTCTCTCTCTGTCAAATACAGCTTGGATCAGACATCTTTAATATCTTTTCAATGAAAGAGTATCTCTAAACCAGCTAACATCAAATTCACTTCCAAGAAAAAAAAGTTTGTTAACCCTCCCAACTCCTCTCGACTCGGCATTCCAAAATGTATTGTGTTTAAAAAAAAAAAAAAAAATGTAAAGCCATTCTGTCCTTATTTCCTTCTATGCATCCGGCTATTTTGTATCATTCCCCTCCTGACTGCTATGGCAGCTATGGAATCAAGATGTTCTGTAATGTTCTTTTGGTTTGTAAGATCAGGTTTGTGTGGTAGACACACAGAACAGAACGTGTGTGGAGAGGAAAACACTGCGCTGCGCGGCGCGGCACGGCACGGCACAGTCCACCAGATCTAGTTCCAAACATGAAGGAGGGGTGGACGCTGTGTCATGACTTGGCACTGTCTTCCTCTTCATGTAAATTACAGAGCCTAATAGACAACAATAGAATACAACAACAATGTCAAACACAAATTCAACAAGCCACTGACTAAAATTTAAAAAAAAATAACAGAACCTTGTTGGAATGGCTAAGTCAGTCTCTCAACCTCATCCTGTGGTGTGGTTCACGTCAGACCGTTTTTAGACCATTTGGGGAATGTCACAGGGCGGAAGTATAGTTTGAGGGTGCACCTACTCTTCCCACTGTAGACTGTGGATGTTCAAACAAAGCGAATGGTTGTTGATATTTTAACTTAACAGCCAATAAAATGACACCCCTCCCTTCTGTTTTCTTGAAGCAGCTTGTTGATTGATTGATTGGTTGGAATAGTTTCTATGTCCGAGCCACTATCTTTGTTGTCCATGTACCGAGCCAGGACTGTGTGCGAACACTGAACAGACACAACTAGAGGGCTGTGAAAAGCAACTTACTGAATTTGACAAAACGTTTTTTTTTGGATTAGAATCGCATCAGGGACAGGGACAGAGCCAACTAAACCTTTTAATTAATAATGCAAAAATCCAGGTGACTCCTCCAGGGTTTGCAAACTTTTCTTTTAGAGCTTTACTAAAGCGCTCCACTCTTCTAGACCCCTCCTCTAAACAACTCCAGCATCCCCTAAACCACCCCACCCCCATCCCTCAAACAACAACCGTAGCCCTATGGCGCTCCGCTCCCCCCTCCCCCCTCCCCCTCCCCCCTCCCCGCTGCCCACAGACTACTTTGGCTCCAAAGCAGGTATTCTATTGGAAGTTCACCTGGACAGTTTTTGAAACTTTCCCCCTCCTAGAAGCAGCACACTGGTGGGGGCCTGTGGTGGTGATGAGTCAGTGTGGGAGCTCCAGGGTCCACATTAACATTCCATGGACCCTCTGCTTTCAGTTCTGCCCCTGGTTCAGTTCAGGCCCGTGTATGGGGCAGGGGCACATTGTATCGCATCGCGCAGGTCAAGCTGTGCTCCATATTTTAGCAAGGGCTAGTTATCAGAGCGCTGGCAGACTGACACACACACACACACACACACACACACAAACACATATTTCAATAAGAGCTGGTTATCAGAGAGCTGGCGGACAGACGCTAATGCTAATGTTAGCCAGCGGACATGATCACACGCTGACATTTTACACGCAAATTAAAACCCAACAAAACGCTGGCCTCAGGCATGCGTGCACACACACACACACACACACAATTCTAATGCACACAAACAGCGTTAATTCAGCTGTACAATTACGTCTGGACTCTCATCTCTGTGTCCAAGTCAATCAGGCTGTCCTGGCGGGGAGATGGGATGGCATCTCCATGGTAACGGTGGTGAGAGGGATTGAATGCCAGCAGGTGAGACTGATGGAGAATAATGGAGCTTAATGAGGAAAAGGAGCCGGCTGCCTGTTACACACACACACACACACACACACACACACACACACACGTGCGCATACTGAGTCCCTCTTACTTTCCTTAACATCACCTTAGGTGCTTCCTGCACCTAGCAGACTTTTTGGCATTAAGTATCAGATTTATATTTACCGAGGTATTAGTCTTCTGGTATGTTATTTGTAGTCTTAGGCCACCATATCCCACTAATGCAGTCATAGACGAGCAGTTTGACAGTGCTGCTTGCTGGAGGCTTACTGGTGTATTATTCCGCATACACACATTCATACACACTTGGATCCCCTTCAGTAATAAAGGTGAAATCTAAAAATGCACTCATTCATAGTCCACATAACTGGACCTCACCCCATGCACGCACGGTTGTATGCATTTGTATACATGGAATGTATGCAGTTGTGTGTGTGTGTTTTAAGTAGGTGAGGTGTAATCTGTGGTGTGTGTAATCCTTGTGCAATCTGTTTAATCTGAATATAATCCCGTTATTCTGATTAATGCTGATAATAACCGTCCGTGAGTGACGTCCTCAGCTCCATAATCACATCAGCCCTAATGCAGTTAGACCTATTAGATTACACATGCACAGACACACACACACACACACACACACACACACAGAAGTATTTATTGTTTGTGCGGTGAAAGTATTAAAGATGGGAGAGTGATGCCGGGTGTCAGCCTCCATTAGATGATCCGAGCTGGTCGTAGGTCTTTGTGTGATTGGCCTGACTCTTGTTCTCATCAGAGCTGAATGGGGGTTGTCTTTGTTCCAACTGTGTCAGTCTGTGTGTCAGTCTGTGTGTCAGTCTGCGGAGGTGAGTGGCCGATGCTTATCTCCAGGGTTATTCTGATCCGTCCCCACATCCCGTGATCCGGACATTCCTGTCTTTCTGAGGGTTGGCGTCTGCGATGCCTAGCAGGGCACTCAGGGGGCAGGGTTCAGGGGTCGTCATGCGTTGGAGCATTAGACTGGGGATGCTGAGGGCCATCAGTAGGCACCCGTCCAGTCCCAGGCCCATCTCTGGCAGTGTCTGGTATATTAGAACAGGTTTTTAAGTGTGTTTCTACGCTATGTGTTTGTAAATGGCTAGTTTTTGTAACAAGAGACACACCCACTTACGACGAGGCTGATGGTTATCATTCTATTTACACAAATTAAAGCGGAGAGCCGTTTTGGCCAGTCCTGAATCGAAACGCACTCGGTGACCTCACGCCCATTTCCCCCCCCCAGTAGCTAACTCCTGGTGTTGTGCGAGTCTCGTCTCAAATGTTTGCCTTGTTGCGCTCTTTTGCCTGCTGGCCCCTGAAGCCGAGCTCAGCTGACTGCCCATATCAACAGATCTGCTGCCACGCCAGTTCGACTCGCCCAGACAGAACAAGCACTCCGGAGGCCTCTCACTTATCAGAGATCTGCCAAATAAGAGACAAAGCTGTGTGGAAGTCAACCCAGAGAAAGTTTGCGGAAAATTGAGCAGATTTGCATTGCCGTACTGGCCCTGAACAAGGGCAAAACCTGACAAGTGAAACTGATGTGAATGCGGAATCGGCAGGGCGAAAAAACAAACGGTTTCTTTTTTCTAAACACTAAAGCACTGTAGCAATGTGTACTGGACTGGGCTTAGAGTACTTCTGGCCCGTCTTCTCACCTATGCCCTGTCTTGTCTCCAACAGGAAGTGTGTCACTGCTTATCGACATTGGGCTCCAACTCTCAGTGCTTTGATATTCTCCAGAACGGTATCTGCAAGAACCTGGTAGGTGTGTGTGTGTGTGTGTGTGTGTGTGTGTGTGTGTGTGTGTGTGTGTGTGTGTGTGTGTGTGTGTGTGTGTGTGTGTGTGTGTGTGTTAGTGTTATAGAGAAAAAGGGTGAGGTTTTTACAACTGATGAATGATTGAGTTACTTTCGTTTGCCCATCTTTGCAGTGTTCATGAGTGTGTGTGTGTGTGTGTGTGGCAGTGTTCGTGTGTGTGTGTGTGTGTGTGTGTGTGGCAGTGTTCATGAGTGTGTGTGTGTGGCAGTGTTCATGAGTGTGTGTGTGTTGCAGTCTTCATGAGTTTGTGTAACTGGTGGTTTGTGTTTTAATGATCCTCTGCGTGTGTGTGTGCAGGTGGGTTTGACCGTCCTGCCTGACAGTGTGTGTGCGGCGGTCCTGAGGGTGGTCGCTCGCCTGCTGGATCTCAGTTTCCTGCCCAGCGACACACTCTTGCACTTCCTGTCTGACTGCTGTCTGAGCATGCTCAGTCTGCTCCTGCAGCTAGAACACAGTGCACACAAAAGGTGAGCCCCCCCCCCCAAAAAAGACAAACTGTCTCTTTGGCTGCGGTGGAGGAGGATCATGTGTTGAGAGTTATGCACTGTTTATGATGTAAACATATGAACTAGGACAGAATGATTGACATTTAAGCGGAGCTTGCCAAGTGCCTGTCCCCGTGCCTGCAAAGAGCCTGGTTTGATGTTTGCTAAATAGTGTACTTAAAGCCTCTGCTCGTCAGCACCTTGTCTATCAACAAGTCGTTACAAGTTCGTGTTGTTCATACCATCATATGCAGCTTGGAGCAAGTGACCCTAAATAATATTAGGTAATATTGTTGCAGATTGACATGTTAGAAAATGTATAACCTAAAAAACAATCAGCTGCAGGTCAGTCCTGGATTTCTACTTGACAGCCTTTGGAATGAGAGTGTGTAACTTTACTGCAGGAGTCCAACTGGTACACGGTGTGGTTGTGTGACCGGTCCTGCCATGGAAGGCAACGCCATTGCTTTGTACCGACAGTGTCATAGTCTGGGGGATGGGTCTAACTGGGCCTGTGGAAGTGTTCTGATTGGCTGGGGCGGGTGTAACTCACTCCTGCTGTGTCCTGATAGGGAGGCGGTGTGGGGGGCGTGTCTGGCGGCGCTGAGCAGCGTGCCCCGGCTGCTGCGTCTGCTGCTGCAGTCGCTGCGTGTGTGTGACATGTGTGAGGAGGAGTTCCCTCAGCTGGCGCAGATCCTCTCGCTCCTCATGCAGCACACACACCTGCGCAACCACATGGTGGCCAACGCATCGCTGCTGCAGCACATCATACAGGAGCTCACGGTACACACACACACTTTCCTCTGCCGCCATATGACAAGCAATGCATTTGTGGAGAGATGCTATTTCCAGCCAGTCATGCTAAATGTTGTGTTTTGTGTGTTCTGCAGCGGTACTGTGGGGGCGAGTCTCGTGAGCAGTGGCTGACGGACTTGCTCTACTGCTACAGTGCCACACTGTCTGGTCCCCGTGGTAACCTCTATTAAACCCCGCCCACATCAGCAGAAGCCACGCCCATCACGACTTCTACCCTCCCGTGTCCCCCATCCACATTGGTCTCTTTCACACCTCTGTCAATTTTTTTTTGTTTTATTCTGGAAAAAAAGCTTTTTTTTTACAAAAGAAATTAATAAAAAAAAAAATTTGGACTGTGACTGGGTTGTCTAAAAGAGTTTGAACTCCTTAAATATCAAGTATCATCGTTAAGTCATTAAGAATTGAAAGTATATTTACTTCATTAAAACACAAGTACATGACACAGCAGAATAGGGCAAAAAGTGCCCTAAATTAGGTTTTAACATCGCCCTCAACAAAAACTGGTTTTCATTCAACTAGATTTTAAACAGGTTGTAGTTATTTATTTGTTTATCTTTCACCCAAATGTGAGGCTAGTTAGATGACCCATGAGGCCACTTCAATCTGAAGACGGTGCGCACTGCTTTGCTAGGGTTGACCCATGAGGCCACTTCAATCTGAAGACGGTGTGCACTGCTTTGCTAGGGTTGCTGGGTATTTGAGGTACGTCTTGTGTTGTTTGGTGGGTGTGTCAGAGGTGTTACGTAATCAGCAGCAATGTGTATACAAACCCCATCGTATTAAAAAAGCAGTGCACAGAATGGATATAACTTCCTTTACAAATGCAATATAATAATGGGGGGGAAAAATGAAACACGTAATTAACCCAATTTCATCAGGATCCAAAAATGAATCGAAAAGAATGGCCCTTTCAGCCGGGCTTGTGACAACATGGTGTTCAACACCACCAATTCAATTGAAATGAAGGCATTGCTACATGCTGTCAGGGCTGTGAATAGTGTAAGGAAACACCCGGGTCTTAATCAAATAACCGCTTGGAATTATGGAGACATTTTAACACAGGTTTTTTTTCCCCAGCATTTTTTCACACTGCCCAATATATATTTTTTGGCAGCTACTGAAAAAACATTTCAAACATTTTTTTTATAATACAAAATTGATATTTTAACTACATGATGTGTATAGGGTTCTGCGTCGGTTTGGAATGGGCTGAACATTATAAAACATGAATCTGGGGGTGATCTGCAATGAATGTAGCCAAGCATCCCTTGCCTTACTGAGGACAACCATACTGGAAATAAAGCTCACTTTACCCATTACACTTAAAAGACCAATCCACCCAAATCCATTTCTACCTTTTCATTTTTCATTTTTGCACTCTGGAGGGTAGAACCAAATGAAGGCTTGTCATAAAACCCCCAGGGAAGATAAACAAACTATATAACATTGCATAGATAGATCTGCACAGCAGAGAAGGAGGACATGCATGCAGGTGAGAGATGGGGATTGGGGGGGGGGGGGGGTTACATGTCAGGCAGTGGACGGTCTCCAGGTGCACCGGCTGGTGCTCTTGGTTTTGTCAGGTGTGGGTGTGTGTCACTGATATGGAAGGTCAGCCGTGTCTGTATTTTTAACCCCATGACCCCCAAGGTTGTCATGACTACAACACTTGGATCTGTCTAGGGACTTGGGAGATGGCCAAGACTCCTATGTCACACACAAACACCCCCACACACAAAAGAGAGTCTGTCTGTCTGTCTGTGTGTGTGTGTGTGTGTGTGTGTGTGTGTGAAAATGAAAGTCCACATACGGTAACACCTGCAAGTCTTTAGGCTGAGCCGTGTGTTTGTGTTTGCTTACATAGTGTTTTGGTTTTGGTTTGGTTTCGCTGTTTAATTTGGTCAGTGGAGGCCGGGACTGTTTGTGTCAGTTCTTGGTCCGGCTCTGCCTCTGTGTGTTCTTGCTGACGGGCCTCATGTGGTAAGAGTAGTGCCTGGCCGGAGAGGAGTCCACACGCACACACTCCATCCCACTCACTGCAAGAAAAAAAACACACTCACACACTCAGTTCTTGATCTCAGCATGGGTATCCACTGATGTGTGTGTCTGTGTGTCTGTGTGTCTGTGTGTGTGTGTGTACTTACATGTGCGGCTATTTTGAAGCGGCAGGAGAGGATGACTCGAGCTGTTTAATGGCGTAGTTATTTTGTTGAATCCACCCCTCCTGGTTTGTGATCCTCCTGAATACACACCCACAAGAAAGTGAAATGGAATGTGGACTCCTGGAGAAATGTGACGAGTACCACACCACGCCACACATGCAATCCCAATCTTAAGGTCTGTCTGCTCATCTACGGCCATACAAGTTCAGGGTTAAACTCTCATCTGTAAAGCTTACACACACACACAGACACCCCTTCATCAAGAAAGATTTACATCTTCAGTGTCTGCCAACACAGCCAGGTGGGAGAGAACAAACAACCAGGAGAGAGAAAGAATAGTGTGTGTGTGTGTGTGTGTGTGTGTGTGTGTGTGTGTGTGTGTGTGTGTGTGTGTGTGTGTGTGCGTGTGTGACAACGGCGGCCGTCCCCTTTGACAGCTCTGAACTTTTCAAAGCAGAGGGATTGGGAGGGTAGACGTAGGTGCTGTAGATACAACCGTGTGTGTGTGTGTGTGTGTGTGTGTGTGTGCGTGAGTGTGTGTGTGTTTTGAGTAGGCAACAGTGAGCAGTAGGGAATGTGTCTGCATGTCTGCCCTCAGTCATCACCTGTTCATGTGTGCTGAAGGTCAGTTGCGTTTACTCAGCCAAAATTTCATTTGATCCGCTTTTTATTACGTGTGTGTGTGTGTGTGTGTGTGTGTGTGTGTGTGTGTGAGAGAGAGAAAAGTGAGAGGGAGACTGAACATGATTTAGCAAATCAAACAGAAAGGTTTTGTCAAAACATCTCACACACACAGTGTTCATTCAGGGGAGTGCCCTTGACTCACCATAGATATTTTGGAGAACGGAAGATTTCTTCACGGTGCTCTTAGTGGGAGGAGCTCTGAGTTCGGCCTTGGCTTTGCCGCGCGCTTGACCGTGAGGCACGGGCCGATCCCACAACAGCTGGATCACGAGGGTGGTAACCTCTGCTGCGTCTGCTCGTTTATGCCTCCTGCACAGGACCTCCCTCAGGAGGAGTCGGGTTCGATGCCTTCAACACACACACACACACACACACACACACACACACACACACACACACAGACACACACAAATCTTTTTGTGACAATGAGCCATTTTGTTTCTACAGGCTCCCATTAACAACTTCCTGAGGGTAAACCAATGACTAGCTGGATGCTCTCATTTCAGGCCTCTACACAGGTTATCATTCTACACAGGCTCAGACCCTTTGTCATGACTGAGACTATGCCAATACTGGTGCTTGGGACCAGGATGTTACCCATCAAATGCTATCATCGCAAGCTAATGTGGGACAAGCTAATTACACGTCAGCCTTTGCTAGGACAGCCATGCGTGGCTGGGCTAGAGAGGTGGCTAACGCTTTGCGTGGTTTGTTTTGATTGGTCGATCCTGTTGGTTTACAAGCCACTTTACCTTAGATCAAGACTAATCCATTCATCAGAACAGAATGCTGTACATACCTAATGTTTTGAGTAACACATAAAGTTGGTTCTCACAAACATACAAACACACATATACACACACGCACACGCACACGCACACGCACACGCACACGCACACACACTTCCACTCTAGAGGGTTTAAACAGTAGCAGATGTTTTGTTCCACACACATATCTGCTGGCAGAGCCTGGGAACCGTGTGCGTGCGTGCGTGCGTGTGTGTGTGTATAGTCGTATAACTGTAATTATTGTAAGGGGAGCTTCTGTAGTATATTAGAGCAGCACAGTAGGGTAGCACTGAACTTTTCGCCTCTTGTTAAAGTGCTCTCTCTCTCATTGGCATCCATACACACACACACACACACACACACACACACACTGAGGTGTTGATGGCCTCTGGCCAGGCCTCTGAGGGACTGGGCACATGTGCACAACATGTGGCCACATCCAAACATAGGTCTCCCTTAAACACACACGATTATTGTCTACCCATTCATCAAAAGCACATTCTTGGTTTATTGTGTGTGTGTGTGTGTGTGTGTGTGTGTGTGATGGGACAGGGGGGTCCACCTATGCACATATATATACCTTCTCCAGGCTCTTTGTATCATTTTGGCTGCCCGGTTCCTCCTCTGTTCCATCTCCTTCTTCCGTCTCTCCCTCTCTCTCTCCCTCTCCCTCTCTCTCTCCCTCTCCCTCTCCCTGTCGGTCTTCTTCTCCTTCTCCCTCCTGCACGCCCCCTCTCTGTCCATTACTTGTTGCTTTGCTGAACTAGGGTGACTTGCCACAGCACTGGAACGGGATGTGGGCAGTTTGGGCTGAGTTTCCGTGGCAATTGGAAGTTGGGGTTTGGCACTGCCAGGGCGACTTGAACCGGCAGGAGAGAGACGCTCCGATCCCACAACTCCTGACACACACATGGCCGGCACACACACTCTGACGCTCCTAGGCACCTCCTCAGTGTCCACACCACCTGAGGAGGAGATGGGGAAAGATGTCAGGCTCGTAACATCTTCTCAGCACCTGTTCTGTTCTGTTCTGTTCTGTTCTGTGGAAGTGGAAGTGCACTTCTGTCAACACTTCAGACTTGACACTTGACTGCTTTACTAAGGTTCCCTTCAGAGAGGAGCCCCACATCTAAAGAACCGGCCAAGGCATCGGAAACAGAACGTGTGGAGCCCATGCCTATCAAAAAATCTCATATAACTACATTTTTAAAAAAACACATTTTTGACATTTCATGTCATTACATTTTGTCTAATTGTTACATGTGATCATTTTGTGAGGTAAATATATTAAAGATGAGTATTTTGACCAGGACTAATATATTACATTTCAGCAGTATATCACAAATTAGGCAACCACGTTCATAGGTTCATGGAGGACACATTTCTTTGTGTTTAACATACTCTTGTTACATATCAAACATTTTTTATGTCAATCATTATTAAGACAGTAGTTGTTATACAAAAACATGGGCAACTGCCATTCATGAAATGTACTATTCCTAGTCCTTCTAATGAAAATAATGAAATGGAGATGATGAGATGGCCGATGACTTTGACTCCATACTCCATACTATCACCTGTGCTCCTCTACCTGTTTAATGTTGTCTGATTTTACTGCACCATGTCACACTCTCAAAGCTCAGGCAAACACTTTAAAAGTTTTTTATGTTTTTTATGTACATACCTTTGAGGTATGTACATAAAAACACTGCCATTCTGCCGTGCTGCATGATGAATCTCAGGAACACAGAAACTAACCTTGGTGAGAATGAGGAGACTCCATTTTGCGTTGGCACTGGCTGCGTCGTGTTCTTGAAGCACTTCTTTTGGAGGTGTCTTGAACTTTAACCCCCCTCTTCCCACCCCCACGAGGGGCTTGATCAGCCAATGACAGCTCCTGTTCCAGTGATCCAGCCAATGAGAGCTCCTGTTCCGGTGATCCAGCCAATGAGAGCTCCTGTTCCAGTGATCCAGCCAATGAGAGCTGTTGTTCAGCTTCCCGTCTACGCTCCTCTTCCCTTTTCCTGAACGATAGAAGATCAGTGCAGTGAAGTGAAGT